>NC_057805.1:265507816-265520879 GCF_018294505.1 Triticum aestivum | reverse complement strand
CCCTCCCTCCTCCTCCTCCGGCCGGCCCCTCCCGCTCCCTCCTCCGATCCCACCGGCCTCCTCCCCCTCCTCCTCTCTCCTTCCTCCTCCCTTCCCCTCCTCCCTCCATATCTTTTTCTGTTTTTTACTGTAGTTTTTTTACTATTGTATAATGTAGTTCTTTTACTGTTTTTAGGAAGTGTTTAAAATAATTAGTAAGTAAATTAATAAAACTAGTTGAACTAGTTTATTTTTAGTAAGAACTAGTTGAATTAATAGAACTGATGTATTTTTAGTAGTAAAATTAATATAACTAGTTGAACTACTTTATTTTTAGAAAGAACTAGTTTATTTTTATTTGTAGTAAGTTTATTTTTAGTAAGAACTAGTTGAATTAACAGAACTAGTTGAACATGTCACATTTGTTGTTATTTTTTTAGTTTAAGCAATTATTCCCGCATCACTGTTGACGATGCCTATCCCGCATCCTCGTCGTCGATACCTGTCGTTCGCTAGGGTTTTAGTTGTATTAGTGATGTTATATGTATGATACTATTCGGGACGTATTAGTGATAACTTATAGGGTTTTTGTTTTTGCAGAAATCTAGGAGCCCCTCCATCATCCCCGCCGTCGTCCCCGTCATCGACCCCCTCCGACCTCGAGGTGAGACCAGCCAAATCTCCATGTCAATATCTGTCCTATAAGATATGATGTAGATAAAAACATGTATATCTTGTGTTGCTCAAATAGGATATGTGGTTTCCCAAGTGGCTGGTCATGTTTGCAGTTTACACCTCCGAGTGGCCTATGTTTTGCCGGAGTGTTGATTAATTTCCGTTCTGGCAAATTTCAGGCACTCGATATGTCCTTTTTTTTAGCAAAGGTCATGCCGGAAATTTCCGCGAATTTTGGCATGACTTGTGCTAGAATATGTAGGAAATATCGAGTGGCCTGGATTTTCTAGAAAGATAATCAAACGATATTTCGGGTTGACTTTAAGTATGCCGAGGCCGAAGAATCCCGACTGTTGTCGTGGGGGTCGTTTCTCCTTCTTCTCCTTGTGCTAGACCTTTGTTATGCACTCGGGGAAGGAGGAGTAACGACCATCACTGACGGTCGCAAATGTCAGAGAGGAATCAGTGAGTGAGAGTCTCCACCACAAATGAGAGGACAAAAAATCCCGACTATTGTCATGGGGGGTCTCTTCTCCTTCGTTCCCGTGTGCTAGACATTTTGGTGTAATGCACTCGGGAACGGAAGGAGGAGCTACCATCACCAACGATTGAATGTATACACCACGTGAGCTGAGAGTTTTCAAGAAAAAGACTCGACAGACCGATAGTCAACCCATGATGAATAATAATGATCTAATTTAATTTTTGTAGTACATATATTGAATTGTACAACTTTAATCTTTGAATTATGAATGTAGGAAATGTCGTACTTGGACGACGAAAGTCTCCCGGGGGAGTGCAGCTGGTGCAACGACGACCGAGGTCTGTGCCACAGGCCTCACCTGGACGAAGATCGGCGCTTTAGCATTAAGCTCCAGGAGACCGTCGATGTTGAAATGGTACACAATGACGACAAGTGTTTTTTTCATAATTAAGCATGACTTCAACTATTTCAACGTGTAATTTTCATGTTTTACAATTCGAGTAGCTTATCCCATGCCATGCAAGATGCTATGTCTTGGAGAGGATGGGTTTTGAAGACCATGAATGTTTCGAAACAAAGAAAATTCACCTAAGGACCCATCATGTTGTGGATTTTGAAGTAAATATGTACAATTCTCAGAGCGTAACCCATTTTGGTTGCCCAAATTGGGAAGCGCTTTGCAAGATGTATGGTTTTTATGAGGATATGCTTGTCACCATGGATCTTGGTGATCCTGACATCGAGCAAGACAATATGGACATTTGGGTCCTTGTTGATACGCTTCCAATTCTACCGCTATGTGAGTTTCTCAAACATAGTTATTAACTAATTTATATTGTTTATTTCAAAATAGTTGACAGCTTATTTTCATTCTTCAACCAATGTGCGGAGGATGGTAGACAAAACCTACTACACCGATGGCTCCGAATTAACTTATCAGGAGAAAAATCATCTGATCGCATTTTGTACTGATCTTGAGAATTACAATACCTATTATCAAACTCCAAATTATGGTGAATACATGCCACTAGTGCACGTGTTGAACCATGGTAACTTCTATGGAGATACCATGGTAAGATTTTTTACTATTACGACATCCGTGCATCTTTTGCATACTTCTAAAACTGAACTACATTGCTAACTATGAAGTTTTTACTATGTTTTTCAACAAAAAATCCCGATGGATTGTGTGCCTCATCTGATGTATCAGAATGGTCACCTTGATGTTTTGAACATATAGCCAGGTCATCCTACTAATCTCACCTGTCGATATCGGATATCTCAAACCGGTGAACACATGCTAATCAAAGAATGGAAAAAATGTATGGACAGTCGTAAGGAGGTTCTTGGAAGCAACATTAAGCGAAAGGCAAGAATTGGAGACTGGATAATCTCCATTCTCCATAATGGAGAGTCAGGGGCTATCTTGTTTTATGCTATTTTACCTAAGAGAATATAGTAGGTCCTAAGAGAATGTAGTAGGTCCTATGAGGTACAATATGTTTATTATGTGGTACAATGTGTTAGAGTTGATGATGAGGAGTAGTTGTGATTATGACTAGTGACCAACTTGCTATGTGATGTCTCATAGATGAAAACGATGATCATGAGGAGGTGTTATATGACAATGATGTATTATGATGATAAGTTGTTAATGATATGATGATGATGATATTTATTATATCATTGGGTGAAAGAACCGCAGAGTAGTTTCAAGTGGATGTCCATCCACTTGAAACTAGTCCACAGTTCTTTCACCCAGTGATGTAATAACTCGTTATGATGTAAAAACAATCTCTAAATTACTGCTGTATGAAAACTTGTATAAAGGTGTATGAATACAACATGAAATAAAAGTAAAATACGGAATAATAGTAGTAGCGCGGGCTGCGATAAGCACTACTAGTAATTACCAGTAGCGCTCTTTGATGAAAGCGCTACTCCTCAGTCGACATAGCAGTAGCGTGGGTTAACACACGCTACTGCTAACCTTTAGCTGTAGCACCTTACTAGTAGCACGGTTCCCCGTGCTACTGATAGGAATAAAACCCGCGCTACTGCTAGGGTTTTCCCTAGTAGTGTATGTTGGTCGTCAAGGAAGCAAAATTGTGTTTCTCTCTCTATGGCTGAGGCCGAATATATTGCTGGTGGCGCTTGTTGCACTCAGTTATTATGGATAAAGCATACTCTGAAGGATTATGGCATCAAGGTCAAGAAGATTCCTCTATTTTGTTACAATGAGAGTGCGATTCAAATTGCACACAATCCAGTGCAGCATTCTCGCACCAAGAATACTGCAACCAGACATCATTTCATTTGCGATCATGTTGCTCGAGAGGATATTATTATCAGTCACATCAATACCAAAGACAACCTCGCTGATATCTTCACCAAGCCACTCGATGAGAAAAGACTCTGTGCATTACGGTGTGAGATAAATATCCTGGATTTCACAAATGTGCAGTAAGCTAGACTCGGCACCTGTACCATCACTTCCACATCTTAGAGGGAATGGGTGCACAACACTCGAAGAGTTTGAAATTTTTGATAAAGTGAAATTTTGTTTGTGAGAGTGAGTACATTAACGAAGAACTTGACTAACCGGGCGCCACAATAATTGTGCGACGCTCGGGGTCATACAGTTCTTATACGGTGGGTCACGCCACCACAATTTCCCTTCGTTGAGTTGCCGTTGGGTTGAAGGATTTTGTGTTGGTCCCAATGTGTTTCACCCATGGTTTTTCTCTCGTGTGTTTGTGTTTCTTTTGCCTGAGTGAAATGCCTAGGACCCTGTTTTCCCTCTATTCTATCTCTTCCAGTCAATGCTATTATGTTATGAATGCTCAAATTCATCTGGTAACGATACTTTATCTGGTGTCCTTGACCACGGCAAAGCTTTGTTCCGAACTTATCTGTTTTGACGAAAGCCGTCCAAAATTTGGGGTTTCCCGCGCAAGTCAGGACCATGATCTTTTATGATGGTTGCCACACGCTCTTCGTCAACTGCCAGTTCATCAAGTTCATTGGATCACAATATTCCTTTGATTTTGGCCGTCCAATCGGATTCAACGATCTTTTATTCCCCCTCGCATATAAATACCGCATCGCTATCCTTCCCAAATTCACTTCGCCTCTTTGCCATCATCACTTTTTGAAACCCTACCGCTCTGCTCCACCTTGAGCTTGATGTCGTCGACCATCTTCGCCGCTTTGCTACCTGAAAGAGGTCGTCGGAGTCATTCCTCGCTGCCACGGATCATCTTCCTCCCCGCGCCGCCGTCGTTGTTGCACATCACCGAGTTAGGGTATGTGTAGCGTGAACTCCCTCTTCTTTTCATCTTTTTCAAGTTCATCCGCGGTAGAAACTATCTATTTTTACCATATTTCTTAGATCTTTACTATTAGGTAACATGTGCGGATGTGGTTTATAGCAGTACCTCGCATCCGAAAAATTCTAGATCTAGGGTTTGTGTTATGTCGCGTACGGACAGAATGCTTACCACGCTAACTAGTATTTTCTTCGGACCTACTACTTCGTTCTACATATTTCTTTCTTTCGAAACATTTCTCAAAGTTTGCATATAATTCTTCTTCAAAATGTTTCATTCTCAAAAACTTCGCTGTGAGCATTCGTAACCCTGTTCCAATTTTCCCTCGCATCTATTCCTATTCAAAGGTCAATGCAGCCAGTTGAGGATTCGACTCGACTAGTGAGTATGGCTGATGGAGATGATGTTGTTCTGGACACAGCTGATGAATCAAAAGCTCCAAATGCCAAGGGCCCAACAATAGGCGCATCAATCTGCAGGCGCAAGAGAACTGAACTAAATGCCGACGAGCAAGAAGAGAATGCTCATGATCAATACAATATTGTTCCAGGAGAATCAAACAAGTAGAGAGATAAGTGTCTGCAAATGATTCGATGGCATTGCGTGCGAAAATGGTTCAACTATGAATTTGTTCATCCTCGGTTTGCTGAGAACTTTGCATTTCATCCACCTTGGGGTGTCTGCCGAGAAATTTCTCTCATCAAACCAAGTGATCCCCAGGAGAGAGTACCGCCTCCACCAGATGCTCAAGTGTCTTCCCTTCGCACACCCGAATCTTATCCTGGTGAACTTGCCAAGCGTCAATGCAATGCCATCAAGCGAGCCAAGAGAGCTGAAAAGAAAATGGCTCATGAAGAGGAAAATCGTCGCCTTCTCAAGGATCATGTATAGAAGAAAAAGGCCGAAGGTAAATCTGAAGGTTGCATTGAACGTCAGCGCGATCCAAATGCTGTTGCATCTAAGCGAAAGAGTGCACCGAAGAAGAAAATGGCCGAGCTAGCTCATGATGTTACCACAAGTGGTTCTTCGGATGATGATGATCCTCCACCCACACAAAAAGATGTTGCTTCTGCCACCAGTGAGCAATTAAATATCACTACTTGAACGGTATTACCTGATCTTCTGGTTCGTACTGTTCCTATAGCACCACCGAAGAAGATCTCTGCTAGGAAAACTCCAGCTACCACTGTCACTATGAAAGAGCATGTGAATACAACTCCTCATCCAGATGCTATCAATTGGAAGAATTTGGTAGTTGATGCTCCTGTGAGTACTACTAAGCCAAGCGAACAAATTCCGAAGCCTAAAAGGAAGAAAATCAAGGGGCCAACTACCAAGCAAAATGGTCCTCAAGCTGCTGCGCCGAAAGAGAAGGCTGCTAAGTTTGCTCCGACATTAATGCAGTTCTTGGCTTCTCAACCTCCTTCCGAGAAAGTTCCATTTCCAACTGCTCCAGTTACCCAGTCTGATGCTCCTCACTACTATAATCATGTGTTCATCATGGAACAGCTTGATAAGTTTGTGAACAATCCATTCGATGGTGAAGTGTCATCTCTGCCTATTCCTCTAGAAGTTATTACACAAGACACTTCTGTTGTTCAAAAAAATGAGAGAATATGCGGTTGAGATCGACTCACTTTCTGCCGAACTAAATGACATTGATGGTTGAATGAAGACTGCCTCTTCAAAAAAATTCATTAAAGCACTCAAAGACTCCTATAAGGACGTCAATCGTGCCATGACTCTCCTTCGAAACAGAAGGTTGCATTTCCACACAGATCTAGATGAAATTGCTCACAAGATCTGTGATGAGCATCAAGTAAAGGTTCCTGACTACAATGATCTGGTCAAAGGCCACATTGATCAAGTTGCTCACCAAAAGAAGAAGCAACGAAAGAAGATTGTGAAGAATAATGTACCTCATGTTACGATAGAAAAGTTACCTGAACAACTAGAGGCTCAGTCTCAGCAAGAAAAATCTCCTGAGCCAGTTATTCCTTCGACTTCTCCTATGAGAGACTCGGAAGCTCCTCCCTCGCCAAGGCCAACTGAATCAGTGCATGTGGCCTCCCCTATTCAAGATGACATTCCACCTCGGCAAAATGTTTCCGAGGAAGATGAAATCCCTCGCTCCAAGCCCCAATCTTCTCCAGCTGATGAGACTGTTCAACAACAACAGATTCCAGTGGATGAACCTCAACCGCGTCCAGTGCTTGATTCGGCCTCCGTGCCTACAGTCATAGAATATGCTCAAATGCATACTGCCTCTGCAGCTCCCACCATTGTGCCACCAACTCCTTCTCACATTAAGTTATCTGTCGACACAACGACAAAAATGCAAGATGTTGCCCCCCCGAGCAAAAATCTGTTTCTACTCGCCGCAATAACTCCGTTTATATGGCGATGAATTTCTTTCACCTGAAGATGAACTCAAATATCCATATCCTCGTGAAGAACTGCCTTTGTTCTTGTCTGGAGATGGTGCCAAAGGTCCTCCTTTCAATCAGAATGTGCATCCCAAATTCTTTCAAGATAGTCCAAATTATGGGTTGCGCACTTCGGAATCGCGTCGCTTCTGGACTAAGGAACAGGCCATATATTACACTCGGGTCCTCTATGAGAGCAGGAAGGTCTTTCCACATAAATATCTGGAGATCCCTGCTAGCGTAATATTGGCTGCTTCAATCAGTTGCTGCAATATTTGGATGATTTCTGCCTCACCAACGTATTCGAGTTTGAGCATCCTTGGAACAGGGAGATTATTCTTCAGTTCTATGTTACTCTCTATGTCTCTGGTGATGAATCCGACAGCTCAAAATGGATAATGGAGTGGATGACCAAAGGAAAATGAATCAAATGCACTTCAACAGATTTTCTCTCGCACTTCCAATTCCCTCGCTTCGAGCATGCTAATACTGAAATTCGGGTGCACAACATTGATATCATATCAGATGAAACCTTTCGCTGCACAATGGATCCAGAAAAGATTCGTGACTACACTGGTCCTCTGATACATCTCCAACATATCTATAATTTATGAAGTATTCATGCCATGTTTACAAAAAATTTATATGGTTTTGGTATGATTTGCATGGAACTAACCCGGACTAATGTTGTTTTCAGCAGAACTACCGTGGTGTTGTTTTTTGTGCAGAAATGAAAGTTCTCCAAATGAGCTGAAATTTTTTGATGATTTTTTTTGGAACAAAAGAGGCACTAGAAGCTTTGTGGGAGGGCCAGATGAGCCACGAGGTGGGCACAACCCACCAAGGCACGCTTGGAGCCCAACCCGTGTGCAGGTGTATCATGCTCACCTCAAGGTCCATCTTCGCATGAAACCAACGCCAAAAAAGCCTATAAATAGAGAAACCCCAAGAAATAACCCTAGATCATAAGTTCCTTCCACTGTCGCAAACTTCTGTAGCCACGAAAAACCAATCTAGACCCCGTTCCGGCACCCTGCCGGAGGGGAAATCATCACTGGCGGCCATCTTCATCATCCCAGCGGCCACCATGATGAGAAGGGAGTATTCAACCCTCGGGGCTGAGGGTTTGTAACAGTAGCTATGTTTTTAATCTCTCTCAGTCCTGTCCTTGGGATGTCACGATCTTGATGTATCGCTGGCTTTGTTAATATAGTTGGATCATATGGTGTTTCCCCTCTCTATCTTGTTGTGAATTGAGTTTTCCCTTCTTATCGGATTGAATACTTTTATGGATTCGAGAACACTTTATGTACGTCTTGCTATGAATACCCGTGGTGACAATTAGGTATCATATTGATTCAATTGATATATGTTTTGGCACCCAACTCATGGATTCTTGAGGTGACATTGGGGTAATCTATGCATAGGGGTTGATGCATGTTCTTGTCTTTGTTTCTCCGGTTGAAATCTTGGGGAACTCTTTGAGGTTCTTTGTGTTGGAGTGAGTATCATGAATCTGAAACTATTTGGTGTTATCTTAGCACGAACTCTTGATAGATCGATCCGAAAGGATAACTTGGTGTTATTTTAGTACGAACTCTGGATAGATCGATCGGAAAGGATAACTTGGTGTTATTTTAGTACGAACTCTTGGATAGATCGATCGGAAAGAATAGCTTCGAGGTGGTTTCGTAGACTACCAACAATTTCTTCGTATGTTCTCTGCTAGATATGAACTTTGGAGCGATTCTTCATCGCACGTTGAGGGCTGGTTATATGATCCAATTATATTAGCATTCTTGAGGGATTGCACTAGCGAAAGTACGGATCCTAGGCCTCATTTTCAAGCATTGCAATACTATTTGTGCTCCGTTTTATCAATTGCTACCTTGCTGTTTTTATAGTTCCTATTACAAAAATCAATATCTACTATCATTACTACACTTGTATCACCATCTCTTCACCGAACTAGTACACCTATACAAATTACCATTGTATTTGGTGTGTTGGGGACACAGGAGACTTTTTGTTATTTGGTTGTAGGGTTGTTTGAGAGAGAACATATCCATCCTATGCCTCCCACGGCTTGATAAACCTTAGGTCATCCACTTGAGGGAAATTTGCTACTATCCTACAGAACTCCGCGCTTGGAGGCCCAACACGAGTCTACAAGAACAAGTTGTGCAGTAGACATCAAGCTCTTTTCTGGCGCTGTTGGTGGTGAGGTGAGTGCTTGAAGGTATATCTTTAGGTCTTGCAATTGAATGTTTAGTTTCTTATTTTATCACTAGTTTGGTTCATAAAAGAAAAGTACAAAAAATATGGAATTGAGTTGGCCTCATATTATTCGCCTTTATCATGTCTTTCTTGAAAATGATGGAAAGGAAAATTGTGCCCAATTGATAGAAAAGAATTCTATAAAATGTTTGGCATAAATGATGAGCATGATTGCAATTTTATTAGTATTAATTCTTTGAATATATATGATGCTAATGATATACAAAGCTATAAGCTTGGGGATGCTATGTTTGATGAAGATGATATTTTTCGTCCCCCAAGTTTTGATGAGAAAATTTATCATGATGATAGCATGCCTCCTATTTGTGATGACTATATTGATGAAAATGGGTTTGCAAGAGTGTCAACTCTAGGTACAAATGATCCTACTATTTTGGAGGGTGTTGAATCTTATTGTAATAATTATGGAAGTGGATTTGGAGAGGTCCTGACTTTATTTAATGATGAATCCACTATGTTGGAAGAGGTTTCAATTGACTATGATAACAAAGTTGCTATATATGATGATTGTGGTGATGACATGTATGCTACAAAGAATAATGATAACCATGAAACATGTCATCATTATTTTAATTTTCAATCCCATGATAGTTATTTTGTTGAGTTTGCTCCCACTACTATTCATGAGAATAAATTTGCTTACGTGGAGGGTAATAAAATTTCTATGCCTGTGGATCATGAAAAGAATGCTTTATGTGATAGCTATATTGTTATATTCATTCATGATGCTACTGAAAATTATTATGAGAGAGGAATATATGCTTCTACATCTTTCAACAATATCAAATTTCCTCTCTATGTGTTGAAAATCTTGAAGTTCTGTTTGCTTTGCCTTCCTATGCTAGTTGATTCTTGCTCCCATAAATTATTTGCTTGCAAAATCTCTATGATAGGAAGTGGGTTAGGCTTAAATGGGCTAGTCATATGCTTCATGATGCTCTCTTTGTGTTTCAATTCCTTACTTTTATGCGAGCATCATTGAAATCTTCATGCCTAGCTAAAAAGGCATTAAAGAAATGCGCTTGTTGGGAGACAACCCAACAATTTTACCTACTGTTTTTGTGTGTTCCCAAGATTAGGCTACGGTGGTAATCATGTTTTATAGCTTTCGTTTCAATAAAGTGCCAAGTCAAGCCTTTGGGATAGTGTGGATGATAGTTGACTTGATTCTGTGCAAAAAGAAAAACTTTTGCTTCCAGTAACAGAATTGTTTAAATTCACTGGAGCGTCGAAAAATTCTAATTTTTTTACAGATGATTTATATACTAATTTCCTACGTAGTCCTAATTTTTCAGAATTTTTGGAGTTACAGAAGTATAGTCAAAGTTCACATTATTACAGACCATTCTGTTTTATTGACAGATTATGTTTTCAATGCATAGTTTGCTTGTTATCTAGTTTCTATGGCTTATATTGCTCAATATAAATTGTGTAAATGATAAGGTACAATAGGTACAGTAGGCATTGTGAGAACAATTATGAATCTTGTCTTTGACAGTGCCAAAGTGAATGGTTTGCTCTTTATCATACTAACCTATCTCACGAAGTTCCATTAAGTTTTGTGTGATTGAAGTTTCATGTTTTGGGTGAGATATCAATATGAGGAGAATAAGGAGTGGAAAGAACCTAAGATTGGGGATGCCCAAGGATCCCCAAGGTAATATTCAAGTAAAACCCAAGCAACTAAGCTTGGGTATGCCCCGAAAGGCGTCCCCTCTTGTGTCTCCAACATTATCGGTAATTTTACTTGTAGCTATATTTTCATTCATCACATGCTATGAGTTTTTCTTGGAGCATCATCTTATTTTGTTAGGATTTTCTTTCTGTTATTTAGAATAATGTTTTGTATTTTTTACTTCAATAAAAATGTGAAGTATAGCCTTTTCCATGCTTATTTCGCAAGTCTATATGTGGCTGTTTGAAAACAGAAAGTTGCACGCTAGTGCGTGAATTCTTGAGAAAAGTCAGGATGTGATAAAATCTTGCATTTTTTGCAAAACAAGAAATGATAAAATTTCTATAGTGTGGTAAATTTTCAGAATTTTTGGAGTTAGGGAAGTATGGGTACAATTGCACTCTTTACAGACTATCCTATTTAGACAAATTGCTGTTATGTTTGCATTGTTTGCATATGTTTGCTTGTTTAATGATTCTATTTGAGGGTAGGAGTATTAAATATGCATAGTAATTTAGTATGCAATGTTAAATAATAATTTTAGTGATGAGCATGATTAGGTTTTGCATTGATTTATACTAACATATCTCACGAGTTCTTGTTGAGTTTTGCGTGGATGAAGCTTTTGAGATTGAGGGAAACCGTGATGTGAGAGTAACGAGGAAGACACAAATGCTCAAGCTTGGGGATTCCCAAGGAATACCAAATTAATATTTCAAGAAGGTTCAGGCATCTAAGCTTGGGGATGCCCCAGTAGGCATCCCACCTTTCTTCATCAACAATTATCGGTTAGTATCGATTGAGCCTAAGTTTTTGCTTCTTCACATGATGTGTGCTAGTTTTGGAATGTCATTTTATTTTAATTTTGGTTCCTATTTTAATAAAATACTTATATCTGAAAGTTTTTAAATAAGAGAGTCATCAATTGGCTACCCCTTTACTTAACTACTTGTTTGATCTTGACTTATATCCTTTTGGAGTAGTTTGTCGAACACTCTCATGCTTCACTTATATTATTTGGAGAGTTGATACTAGTGATGGCAATTTGAACAAGCTATGAAATTGGTCCCAAAGTGATGGATGTCCAAGAATGATATAATAAAAACTTTCATGTAGATCATTGGACATGATACGTTTGATTCCTTGCAATAATTTTGCGATATGGAGATAATAATATGTGAGCCATGTTGGTGAGTAATTATTCTTTAGTAAGAATATTGGTATTACGGTTCATGATTCCCCTTGCGAGCATGAAAGTCAATAATTAAGCAATGAAGTTCCATCCTACTTGTCGTGCATTATTCGGTGTTAGTTATGTTTAATGCTAGTTTATGATCATTTTTGTTTCTTGGTTGGTCGCTTCTCAATCTATTTGCTATCCTTCATTTGTACTAAAGTGGGAATACTGCTTGTGCATCCAAAATCCTCTAACCCAGTTTTGCCACATGAGTCCACCATACCTACCTATATGCGGTATTTCCGTGCCGTTCTAAATAAATTTGTATGTGCCATCTCTAATTTTCAAAATGAATTTCCTTTTTGTGTGCTCGTACCGTTCATGAAGCGGCAGGGGGTGGTAATCTTTTCCATGCCAGATGTGTTATTCTAAATATGAGAGTTTATTCATTTGTCATAGCATGAGAGTACGGCGGTAATAGGGATTCCTAGTCCCGAAATGAAAAATAAATTTACTTTATGTTGTCAAATAATAAATTCCTTGGAAAGTGATGGTATGGACGGCACCCGTGGATACGGCTGGTCATGGAGTGTGAAAGTATGGTGGAAAAAGGAATAAGCTTTATTTTATGTTTGGGAAACCGCCTATGATATATCTAGCATGGAAAGTATTGGGAACTTCTCGGTTGTTTTCGTTCACGGGAAAAGTTTGCCTCTCAAAATATTTTATCTCTCAATTTAAGCTTTGAGCTCTGGCACCTCTACAAATCTCTGGTTCCCTCTGGGAAAGGTCTATCTATTTACTTTATGCAATTTTTTATTTTATTTGAGTCTCCATCTTCTCTTATAAAGCACCAACTAGGGAGCACTATGATCATACCTGTGCATCGCACTACAAAAAAAGACACATCCGTGACATTTTGGCCCGAACGAATTTTTCTGTCATGCTTATGACACTTCTTGACGATAATTGTGACAAAACCACGTATCATCATAGATGTGGTGGGCTCCTAATTCTATG
>NC_057805.1:265486750-265507546 GCF_018294505.1 Triticum aestivum | reverse complement strand
GGGGATGCACCTGCATGACATTCTTTGGGTCATCCATGACGGAAACAATCATGGAAGAAGCGAGGGCGAGGAAAATTTCGGGAAGTTCCCGGTTACGGTGGGTGGTCGGGGCCGAGCGATGCACAGAGGGATTGCCCGTTTCCCTCGTACACGTACGCTCGTGTGTGCGAGGCGTTGGGCTCTAACTAAACCCGAGCGATTGCACTAGCTACGTTACTGAACCCGAGCAATCGATCCCTGGGTGTTAACTGAACCCGAGCGATTCCTTCGCTACTACTGCTAACTGAAGCCGATCGAACCTGCCTCTTGATGAACAGTGATCATTGTTGGGGGTTGGATGAACAGTTCCTGGCGGGGGTTGGATGAATAGGACCCCGTGGTAGTAGTAGGCCGTTTCCACTGGATGAACAGGACCCCGATCGAGAGGAGGCCGCCACACCCGAGCCGGTTGGGGGTGGATGAACAGGACCCCGTGGAGGGCTGGCCGTAGCCGGTGGAGGGTGGAATGAAAAGGACCCCGTGGAGGGCGGGTTGAACAGTAGCCAATGGAGGGTGGATGAACAGGACCCCATGGTGGGCTTGTTGAATAGCAACCTGTGGAGGCTGGATGAACAGGACCCCTTGGATGAACAGTAGCTGGTGGAGGCAGGAGGAAGTCGACGGTGGATGAACAGTACCAGGTGGAGGCAAGAGGAACTCGACGGTGGATGACTAGTAGCCCGTGGAGGCTAGAGCGAGGCAGTAGACGGTGGATGAATAGTAGGTCGTGGAATCCCGTTTTGTAGTATGCCACACCCCTCCCGATGAACAGGACCCCGTTTCGACTGTAGGCGATCCAACACAAGTCTGTTTCCTATGTTTTGCGGTACGCCACACCCCTGCTGATCAATAGCACCCTGTTTCGACCGTAGGCACTCGAACAAAAAGCAGTTTCCTCCATTCTGCGATACGCCAGACCCCGTTCGGGCTGTTCCGTCCAAGCCAGTTGGCTCCTGTTGAACATGATGCATTCCGACCCAGTCTGTTGCCTCCCGATGAACAGGACGTTGTTTCTCCGTTTTGACCCAGCCGGTTGGCTGCCGATGAATAGGACGCAGTTGCTGCCGTCCGTTGCCTCTCCATGTACACGAGCCTTGGCCGTACGTATATGCGAATAGGCGTTCGAGACCCCACCCGTATGTACGTACGTGGCCGTATTTTTTGGCATCTCACTGTATGTACGTGTACACGGTTCTGACTGGACTGCCTGAACTGTTACGTTGGGGGCTCTACTACTACACGTGCCGCTACTTGCTTGGCCACGGTTCTTCGTTGCAGAGACACCAATCGACTAGTATGTACGTACACGTTCTCAACCAGAAAGACAGCCCTACGTACGGTTTGACCGGGTGGGTCCTAGCTGTCAGGGGGAAACTTTTTTTTCACAAAATAAAGAGGCCCTTCTTGTGGGTCCCCACTATCAGGTGGAGGAATGATTATTTTACGCGTAATAAGGAGGCACTTACTTGCTGCGGCCGTGGACCTAGCTGTCAGCCTCTCCACGTATACTCCTCTTCCGATGGAAGCCGTTCCTTGACCACGTTGACCATGTCGCGCCGAGAGCACCAAGGCGGTGGACAACGACGAGGCCTAGGAAGGGGACGATGCGGAGCCGGGGAAGACGCGGCAGTGCATGCCCACGCGGAGGGGAGTACGAGGATTGACTGGTTCGGCTGTGGTGTGGGGCTGCTGTCGCCGCAGAATAACATGGGTTGTGGGTGAGTAGAGGGATGCCCTGGCTAGCTGTTGGAGTAGGAGGGGGCGGTTAGGCCTATGCGGCAGCACAGCCGGCCATGGGAGGCAGAAGCAGGCGGAATGGCCCGCGATGGTTTGGGCGGCTGGAGCAAGAAGACCAGAGGTTGAAGAAGCACGACGACCGTTGGATGGACATCGTACGGTCACTGCAGCTAGAATCATTTATATTGACTAAGTTGACAAAACCCTACATCCGTGTCAACTTAGTAGGCCCGCAAGTCAGTCTCCAAATATGGTCGGTCCCACCTAGCAGCGGGGCTATTCATATTTTTGTGCGTAATATGGAGGCACTTCCTTGCGTGCGAAGATATAGCTGGTGGGTCCGAGCTGTCAGTAGGGGGAATGTTTTTTTGCCAAATACAGAGGTGCTTCCGGTGGGTCCTCGCTGTCAGGTGGAGGAATCATTATTTTGCATGTAATAAGGAGGCACTTCCTTGTGTGCGGCCATGGACCAAGCTGTCATCCTCTCCACATACAGTCCTCTTCCGATGGATGTCGTTTGTTGACCACGTTGACCATGCTACGCCGAGAGCACCAGGGCGGAGGACGATGGCGAGGCCTAGGAAGGGAATGACCCGGAGCCGGAGAAGACTCGCCAGTTGTATCCCACACGGAGGGGAGTATGAGGGTTTACTGGTTCGTCTGCCGTCGCTGGAGAATAACAGGAACTGTGGGTGCGTAGAGGGATGGCCATGCCAGTGATGGGAGTAGTGTGGGGCGGTTAGGCCGGCGCGGTAGCACAGCCGGCAACGAGAGGCATGAGCAGGTAGTACGAACGGCGCAGGTTTGGGCGGCTGGAGCAAGAAGACCAAAGGTTGAATAAGGAGCACAGCCGTTGGATTAACAATCCAATGGTCACTACTGCTAGAATCGTTTGTCGACTAAGTTGACAAAGCCTTTCGTACACATCAACCTTGTAGACCCAGAAGTCAGCCTCCAAATCTATCCCAAACAGCATACAACCCAAAATTTCTAGCCATATTCAAATTAATTTAAAAGATAATATACCTTAATGTAAAATCCAATGAAATTTTACCCGCACAAAAACAATGAAATTTAAAATATCAAAATCCAAAAGAAAATAGTAATTTGGAACTAATTGCCTGTTTGCTGTATTTTTCATTTTACAGCCCCTTTCTTATTACTTATAGCCTATTTTATGGGCAAGCCGAATGCATCCCTCATCATTTTGAAAGATTTCAGGCCTAGTAGGGTGTAGAAAAGCAAGTAGGCCTCTGTTGGTTATTCTGCAAAACACATAATAGCTGGGCTAGCCATTTTAAGAAAGAAAAAGCAAAAATGGGTTGGTCATGTGGTAAACATATGAAATGAAAGCCTGGGCTAGACGGGCCATAGCTCCCGCACAACCATTTTTTTGTAATAAAGGAGGCACTTGCTTGCCTACTGCGATGATCCTGGTGGGTCCCTATTGTCATCCTAAGTATGTATAGTTATCTCCTTATTCCTCTCGGTTGTTGACCATGTTGACAACACCGGAGGGCGGTGCCGTGGCGAGCGAACCAAGGCGGAGGACGATGGTGAGGCCTCAGACAGGAAAGAACAGGAGCCAGGGAAGATTCGCAGAGTTTTAGGCCGCGATGTGGCCACGATGCGTGCACGGCAGCACAACCAGACATGGGAGGCGGGAGCAGGCGGTCACACCGGCGTTGGTTTGGCTTTGGCGACTGGAGGAAGAAGAGACTGAAGAAACACGATAGATGTTGAATGTAAATCCAACGGTCAAGGTTGGCACAATCGTTGGTTGATTAAGCCAACACCACGTAGCATACTTTTTTATAGGAAGATAATAAAAACTGGGCTCGTTCGCTAGATAACATTCCCGAAACTACCACCGTTTGATCAGGCGTTGCAACCAAAACTGCCAGGAAAATGCGCCCGTTTGCCGTCCTCCTCCCAAGGAATGTTCGCCACATAACAGTCCCGAAAATCAAAGACTTGAGAAGGCGTACAGAACAAGCTAGTGTACAAGTAAAGAGATCTTGCAGAGTTTTAGAAAAAAGAGACATGCTCCTGTAGTTAGTTCGAATCCAAATCTAGACTATGACTATATATAGTGCTATGCTACTCTGCATGTAATGAAACTGACATATCCAACGTTTGCTTCTCCTCTTCTCTAGTTACTTTGCCTAGAATCAGAAGCTCCGGCCACATCAACCATGTCCGCTGGCGGCTCATCTACCTACTCTTTAGTAGGCAACAACGAGATATGCGCCAAGTCGCCACCCGTACAATCCCCTGTGGGTCTCATCACACCCCCACCGGCACACTCACCGCAGCCGGTTGCTCATCGCAACATGCTACCGTTGGTGTGGTCCCACTGCTACAAATCAAGCAGAGTCATCCGTCGTGTCTCAACTACAATCCTCAACCCTGGCCGAGTCTTCTATAAATGCCCGGATTATGGGGTAATAATATGTTTAAGTGTTTTTCGCTTGCTTTCAGTTGTTGATTTTTTAAATAGTTTCGTTTATGATCTTCCAATTTGATTCGTGCGGAAAAGCGAAGATTCGTGTGATTTGTATTTCTGGGAAGTTGCTGATGTGGGGGAATGGAACTACGCTGATTATTTGGTTAGCCGAGGAATCCCAATACCGGCAGGTTGGGTTGTTGGACAAGTAATTGAAGGAACGGCAGAAGAGGAAGATGTAGAGCAGGAGGTTAAAGTTGTAGTACATCTTATCATGGCCAAGCAACAGCTGCTGAACAGCCTTGAAAGCAATGAGGAGATGAAAGAGCTTGTGAAGATAATGGGCAAGATCGTTGTGCTTTGTAGGATGATTGTCTCTATATTTGAAGTGTATGTAGCACTCGTGATGTATTCAATGGCTATGATATGAGCACCTTGCTGAAACTAGTAATGAATGAAACCTGTTTAGCACACTGGGCGTAGTGTTGTGAACATTTTATGATTTCTATTAACGGAAATCGGGGGGTATCCTCTTTTTCTCATAAATAGATAAATACCAGAGGCCCTTTTGCTAATAAATAAATAAATTAGCGGAGGCCCTGTCGGGTCAGTTTTGTTCCCACTTGAAGACGTCGATCAAATTGTAGTCCAACAGCAAACTATGCCATCAAATAAAAGTTTCACAACCAAATATGAGTACAACTAAACAACAATGCCATCATGTTTTAGTCGTCATACAATCACCAAACACAAATCAACATACATAATAAGTGATGTTCTCATAGCAAAATACTAAACAACAACTTCATCAGGTTTCAGATGTCATAGCAAACACACTTTCACATAGTTGATAAAAAGTCGTCTTCTCATAGGCAAATGCGACAAAAGCAATCTAATCATTATCCACAGCAGCAGCGTCAACATCTTCGCCATGTGTATAAATCTGAATCATAATTCCCCCAGTGTCATCTTCTTCTTCATCCTCAATGTCCTCGAATGTTGGCGTCTTATTGATCAACTCTCGTATGTCCACAACCCGACAGGGAATCTTTTCGCCAGCGTCATTCACGTGATGGTTCTCAAAGATATTAGGAACATCTGTGGAATCTTCTAAATCAGGAGCAGTGTAAGCATCATCTTGTTGTGCAACTTCATTAAACGAATTCCTCTGCTCAAACCTTTGCAATACTCTCCAGTAGTCGCTACATGCATATGTGTCTTCCAAGAAAAATATCTATGTTGCTTGATTTGCCAAAATAAAAGGCTCGTCGCTGTGGTACGCTGCCTTGACATTGATGGATTTTAAATAATCATCAGCTCTGGGTTTTGCGATCCTGGAAAATAGGTTATACCAACGACAGCACAACAGAACCACATACTGATGAACCTCGAAACTGGAGATATACTGCAACTGAACAATGTTTGTTATGTTAGCATACATTTGAGTTGTCTGTTCGCCATACTTATCCATGCTCATGATGGCACTGTTTTGTGTCTTCCTCCCATCGTCGCATGCAAGGATGTTGTAGCGCACATCTCCAACAACGCAAGATTCATAATGTCTTACCCGAGTATCAAGAGACATTGCTAGTGTGTAAAGGGCAGCATTAACTGCCTGCCCATCCTCCCGCATCTTCTTAACCTATGGTTAGAAAATAGACAAGCCGATCATCTTATGTACTCAATATATTTAAAAAAACTGACGGTGCAATTCAAAAGCTTACATGGCTCTTGAACCATTTTGCAAATTCTGCCATAACCAGTTTGTCAATGTTTCTTGGATTTTGCGGCTGTAACTCCTTTTTGTTGATGCTGCAGAACATAGTGATCGCGGCAAACATCTAAATATATAAGAATGTGCTGCAAGATTAGTAGATTACAATGTATAAGCTGCAGTACTGTCGGATTACGGGTTCCGGCAAAACCCTTGAGGCTCGAACTCTGGGGTGCGCACGAAGATCTCTCTCCCCCTAGCTCACGCTCTCACCATGATCTCAAAGCCCAGCTCGCTGAACCCGAGGAACAAGGGACACAAGAGTTTATACTGGTTCGGGCCACCGATGTAGTGTAATACCCTACTCCAGTGTAGTGTGGTGGATTGCCTTGTAGACTGGGGATGAACAAGTACAAGGGAAGAACTACCTCCTGAGGAGAGGTGTTATTGAGCTCGATGAGCATGTGCGTGTGTGGATTGAATGGATCTGATCCAACCCCCCTTCCTTCCTCCCTTCCTATGGTGGTGGCTAGTCCTATTTATAGGGGCCCGGGTCCTCTTCCCAAATATTAGGCGGGAAGGGATCCTACAACGGCCAATTTGAAGGGGGACAACTAGTACAAGTTATCCTGACAAAAGGTGGTCTTCGCCTGCCAAAGGCTCTGGTGGTGACGCCGTCGTGGGCTCCGCGATGACCTTCATCCTGCCGTCCTGCTGGTCTTGGTCTCGTTGCACCGATATGGAAACCTTTGCCTAATGCCTCGGGACTCCTCGCCTGCAACTGCCCCTTTAGCACAAAAGAGGCAACTGGTACTCTGCGCCCGCTGGTGCCCGCCTAGCCTTGTTCGTCATGGCGCATGTCATGTGGAGCTCGTGAGGTGTCCCTCGCCTTGATCTCTCCGCTCCTCGCGAGCCAGCCTACTGAGGCTGCCTCTAAGGAGGTCTTGTGTCGTCCGCCTCACGAGGCTTGGCCCCTCGCGAGGGTCTTGTGTGTTTGCTGATGAAGATGGGTCGTACCAGGCCACTAGTGGACCACGCCGTGGGCTGCAGGCAGGCTAGTCTGGGGACCCCCGTTCCCAGAATGCTGACAGTAGCCCCCGGGCCCAAGGCGCGCTCGGACTTGGCTTCAAGGCGAAGCCAAGAGGCAAGTACGGAGCGCTGCGGTCCCCAACCACCTCCGTCCTTGATTGACGCGTGGCGATTGACGGGACGTGGGTGTCTCCACTTCCCCACGCAGCCTTGATTTCCGCCTGGCTACGCAGCCACCGTTGCCTACACAGCACCACCCCCATTGCAGGTGAGCACTCCGCAACTCCCTCGTCTTCCGGCAACTAGCGGATCCTTTCCCCCGCTCGATCTGACACCAACTCTCCCTGCCGCCATGGCACCAAGCCAAAAGAGGAAGGGGAAGAAGGTGTCCCGTACCTTGGCTCCTACGCCGCCGGCCTTTGAACCCGCTATCGAGCGGTCGGTGGTGCTCAACCAAGAGGCGATGGGCAAGGTGCGCCCAGCACTCGCCGCCGACTCCAATGATTGGGGGCCGACGGTGGCCTGGCCCGCTTCCCGTGCTGAAATCGATATGACGGCCACCGAGATCCCCCTTCATCTTCACACCCTCTGGGCCGGTCTGATCCTCCTTTCTCCGACTTCTTCAATGCGGTGCTCTCGCATTATCAGATCAACGCGCTGCACCTTGATCCCCAATCCATCATCCTCCTTGTCGTCTTTGCCTTTGTCTGCGAGGCCATGGTGGGCATATGCCCCTTCTGTGGCCTTGCTCTGCCACTTCTTCTCTCTGCATCTGACAGACGCTCGCCAGTGCTTGGGGTGCATATCTTTCCAGGCTGTGGTCGCTACGGCCGGCTCGGGGATCGACTTCGAGCTCTCGCTGGTCATCGGAGGCTTCCGGAGGTGATGGGTGTATGTGGATATTGGTGTGCACAACCCCTTGCTGCTACTTCCACGGATTCCGGCCGCCCCAAGCTCCGGCTGGGAGCACGCAAGGCTCACTGACCAGCGACTTGCCAGGCTAAAGGGCCTTGGGGTAACGGTGCCTATGGTGGTGAAGGAGTTCATCCAGTGCCGCATTGCTCTGCGTCAGCGTCACTCTCGGCCGATGTGGACCTTCTCCGGTTATGGGGACCACATGAGGCTTCAATTGCCGGCTCTTGCCCCTGAGGTGCGGTGCATGGTGCTCGAGCTCATAACTGGCGACCCGACGCTAGCCAGCCTGCAGAAAGAAGGTTGTCTCATGTACTGCTGCTCGAATAAGGTGGAGTTCGCAAAGCAGATGCCCTCCTTTGACGAATGGGGGCTACGCCCGGCTGGCCTTGAAGGGCCTCGCGAGAGCCCTGTCTTCATGGCTCCCTTGCCTGTCGCCAGCGCAGCGATCTCCACGCAAGTGGGCGCAAGGGGGCGACCACCGTCGGCGGCTGGCAACACTGCTGCTGAGGAATCGGCGCCGCTCGGGGCTCCTAGAGGGTCGTCCCACGGGACCCTGGAGAGCCGTCCTGAGGAAGCGGCCGGAGGGGCGTCGCAGCCCTATACTCCTGAGGCTGCAGCCCCCAAGGCCAAGGTCTCCATGCAGCCCAGCACCCCTAAGGTCGCCTCCTCAACAGCCACTCCAGCCACGCTCGATGCTGGTGACCACACCCATTGCTTCGGGCGGCTTCGACTGAACTTCGATGCGCTCCGGAAGAGGAAGGGATCTCCAAGATGCAGTGGTGATGCCTTCCGGCCATTGAAACAGAGGAAGTATATCACCATAGACAAGTGAGTACCTTATGCTTGTAAGTTCTCGAGTGCTGCTTCCCCTCCTGACTGTGGCTCCTCAGGGTCCCTTCTGCTAGGGCGGCGAAATCTCCCGAGAAGCAACCTCCTCCTGCTTCAAGTCCCCTGCCGGCCTTGAGCTCCCCAAGCCAGCATGTCGCACTTGGCGCGAGGTCGGCCGGAGACGCAAGCGCGCTAGCCTAGCGCCTTGAACCCGCATTCTTGCTGTCCCTCCTTCGTGGCTTTGCCTCGGGTGCGGGAGGTGTGCCAAGGGCTCCTCCTGTAGTTGTCGACCGCGGCTGGGTGGCCTCAGCCTTGGCCTCTCCTTTAGGCAACGAGTCGCTGCCCCCCCCGGGCCCCCGATAGGGACCGAAGGGAGTCTGGAAAAGCACCGGCCCCCAGCCCCCTACTGGGAGGAGGCGAGCCACCTCGGACCTCTTCAACGACTTCCGGCGTGGGGGACGGGCCCGGACATGCATTCAAGCTTGTGCGCAAGCGGGGTGCCATCTGTCACGAGCTCTTCTGGGAGGCGATGGGTGCACTGAGACGGCTTGGTGAGGAGCTCGTGGATGTCGACGCCCGCCTTGAAGCTGAGGGTCTCTGGCTGGTGGACGAATGGCATCAATTGATGGTGGCCTTCAACCTCGGGCGCCTCCAGCGCGAGAACGCCAACGCGAAGGCCGAGGCATCCCTCACAACCTCGCACGAGGCCAGCGCCTGAGCCTTGGAGGAGGCCAGGGAGGCAGACCACCGCCGCGATATCACCGAGAAGCGCAGGCAGGAGCTCCTGGCCTTGAATGCCTCCCTGGAGCAGCAAGTGGAGGCGCACAGAGCTGCCTTGGCATTGATAAAGGGGGCACCATCTGATGAGTAGGAGACCTTGAGGCGTGAGGAAGCGCTGATGCTGGAGGCCACAGAGCGCAGCCTCGAGCTTGAGCGGTTGGAGACGAGGGAGCGTCAGGTTGCCAAAGCGAAAGATGCTGCCAGCGTGCGCGAGGCCGGGACCCAGGAGGAAGCTGACCGCAGGGTGGCCGAGGCTCGCGCTGATCTTGCCAACAGGTACGACCTAAAGCTGAAGCTCGTGGAAGCCGAAGCTGAGGGCAGGACCGCCGTCCTTAGGTCAAGGTTGGCTGAGGCGGAGCAGCTCAAGAAGGCCACATCAGCTGCCTTGATCTCCATGCAGGCGGAGTTGGCCTACGCCCATGCCGAGCTGCTCCCGCTTCAGCGGCGAGTTACCAACGCTGAGTCCTTCGCACAGCAGAGCAGGGAAGAGGAGCTCCGCCGGTAGACGTTACTGCGCGAGAATACTCCCATGCTTTGGGACCTCAGGACGAGGGCCAATCAGGCGCTGAGCGCTATTTGCGACAAGCACGCCCCTCACCCCCACGCCGAGGATTATGCCAGCTATCTTCGCTTCTCCACCGATGTCGTGACGCGCCTGTAGAACCGGGCTGAGAGGGCTCATGAGCTCGTGAACGAAAAGAGCTGAGCCCCCCTCGGGCGCGAATTCTCCCACGTCTTCAGCCATCTTCAAAATGCCGACCCCAACTTCGATTTTGACGCCGCCATTGCTCCCGTGCCCGGGGCTATCCGGGATAACCTGGTGCACTGGGTGGATGATAATGTGGATGCTCTGGTCAGGGCCTTCACCTCCGAGGACGATGCGGTGGTGGTCATAGCGGACGAAGGTGGCGCGGTTGACGATGGCGGGGGCGATGCTGGCGACGACGACGGTGCCAGCAGCGCGTCCAGGAACGATTCGGAAGACGCTGCGAGCGACATGTCCAATTAAGCCTGCGCTCCTTTATTTTAAACATCAATCTAGACAGACCTCGGACCGGTCTTGTGGTTGTCGATGTGTATTTCTCCCAAGGGGAATCCCTTGCGGGCCGCAAGGTGTTGGGCTCCTGAGGAGCCTGCTAGTCCGCCCAAGAGGGCCTCGCGAGAAGCAAGCTCCTGAGTGCGGCAGGATGCGCCCGGATGCCACACCCAGCCCTCGCACGCGAAGTGCTCGTGAGGGAGGGGTAGCAGGCGCGGTCCTTAAAAACAAGGCACAGGACCAGAAAATGAAGAAACCAATGCAATGATTAAAAGACGCCCCCGCACTTGTCAGCGAAAATACAATTTCAAGTTTAAATCCGAAAAGGCGGCAAACCGAGCTACAGAAAGGAGGGGTTGAAAGCAAATGGGCGCGTCCGGCACCTACCTAGTCTCCTTGTCTTCCCATCAGCGCGGAGCTAAGTGCTTTCGCAGTCCGTGAGCATAGTCATTGGGGGACAGTGTCGACGGCCAGCGCGGAGCATGGTGCTTCCACTCGGACATGGGCGGGAGCCCCCGAGGCTCGAGGGCGGCTCTCCGGAGACTCCGGGGCGTGTACAACCCACTCATTATTACGTGAGAGTGTCATAGGCGGAGACCTTCACAAGCGTGAGCCTTGCCTCATATCGCCAAACGAGGGCCCCGCCTTGCGCCGCCCTCGACCACCATTGGGGCGTCCGGAAACCAGGACGATGCCAATGGGCAAAGGGGACGCTAGCGGCGCCCTCGGCGACCACGGGCCCTCTGCTAGGGGGAAGGCTCGCTGGTGCCTCCCCGACAGAGGACCTACCTCCGGGCGGCGCCTTGCTCCGTGCGATGCAGAGAGGGCCCTTGTTCCAGGCCCCTCCCACGCAGCCCGCAATGCGCTTCCCCTGGTGGAAGTGAGGTTGCCGCGCTGGGGTCGTCGTCCACTGCTGTGACCTGATCCACCTACGACCCATGGTTAGCGTAAGCCTGCTCCTGAGAGATTAGCGGTACCCTGCGGTTGTTGTCGTTGGCGAGGTCGACAAGGCTCCTGGTTGGTTCCTCGAAGGTCTCAACTTCCAGCATCTCCTCTTCCCAACCTGGCTCGAGGAACGAGCCGGGGTCATCCTCCGGCGTGTACTCTTGATCCATCATGCGGGGCACATAGGCCTCTAGAGTCGCCGTCCCAGAACCTTCGCCAAGACGACCCGCGCTCCACGCCGCCGAGCCCAGCGTGCTGCCCTGGGGGTTGTAGGGTGGCATCCCGCTGGGGCCGCGGGGTTCAACGCTTGTGACTGTGCCCTCTGGGGGAAGCACAGGTGTGGCCGGGTGCCCGACACCGTTGGCCGCACCGACGTTGATGAACCCTCCTGGTGCGCCTGGGAGCACGTGGGCGCGGCGAGGCCCACCGTGCGATCTGGCCACAACTTGAGGTGTAGGTAAGGAAGAGAAAGGTGGCGTACCCCTGGTTGCGGCGTCCAACAGCTCAGCGACGCATTCCAGCAATGCATCGCGGCCGTTCTCTGCCAGTCAGCACCGCAGCAGCTCCTGCGCCACTATGAGCGCGACCCTCATGTTCGCTTGTTCCCGTCGGGTGTGCGGCGCCGTCGCCGCGGCGTAGCTCGAGGCCCTTGCGGCGGCCCGCGCGCATCGTGGGTTAAGGGTGGAAGGTGCCGGGCCGCGCCGCCCGCGGCCCACGGCGTTCGGCGGTGCGCGGGCCGCTTGGAGTGCGGAGTTGAGATCTTCTTGGGCGGACGGTGCCGCCCTGACGGGCCAAGCTGCCCGGTGGTTGGCGTTGGTCCTCGGGTTGCCGGACATCGGCACCGTGGGGTGTTGGCGGATCGGCTGATGGAAGAGAGGCTTCGGCGCACCCCTACCTGGCGCGCCAAATGTCGGATTACGGGTTCCGGCAAAACCCTAGAGGCTCGAACTCTGGGGTGCGCACGAAGATCTCTCTCCTCCTAGCTCACGCTCTCACCACGATCTCAAAGCCTAGCTCGCCGAACCCGAGGAACAAGGGACACAAGAGTTTATACTGGTTCGGGCCATCGATGTGGTGTAATACCCTACTCTAGTGTGGTGCGATGGATTGCCTTGTAGGCTAGGGATGAACAAGTACAAGGGAAGAACTACCTCCTGAGGAGAGGTGTTCTTGAGCTCGGTGAGCTTATGCGTGTGTGGATGGAATGGGTCTGATCCAACCCCCCTTCCTTCGTCCCTTCCTATGGTGGTGGGTAGTCCTATTTATAGGGGCCCGGGTCCTCTTCACAAATATTAGGCGTGAAGGGATCCTACAACGACCAATTTGAAGGGGGATAGCTAGTACAAGCTATCCTGACAAAAGGTGGTCTTCGCCTGCCAAAGGCTCTGGTGGTGACGCCGTCGTGGGCTCCGCGATGACCTCCGTCCTACCGTCCTACTAGTCTTGGTCTCGTAGCACCAATATGGAAACCTTTACCTGATGCCTCGAGACTCCTCACCTGCAATTGCCCCTTTAGCACCAAAGAGGCAACCAGTACTCTACGCCCGCTGGCGCCCGCCTGTCGCCCGCCTGGCCTTGTTGTCATGGCTCATGTCATGCGGACCTCGTGAGGTGTCCCTCGCCTTGATCTCTCTGCTCCTGGCGAGCCAGCCTAGTGAGCCTGCCCCTAAGGAGGTCTTGTGTCGTCCGCCTCGCGAGGCTTCGCTCCTCGCGAGGGTCTTGAGTGTTTGCTGATGAAGATGGATCATACCAGGCCGCTAGTGGAGCCACGCCGTGGGCTGTAGGCAGGCAAGTCTGGGGACCCCCGTTCCCAAAACACCGACAAGTACTTAGCACATACTGGATATAAGGTAGAATCTCAGGATAGTTATTCAACACATACCAAACCATTTTGTCCAAATCTTTAGGTTTGTCGTCTTGTCGACTCTTCCCTGTAACTCGAACAGAACTATCGAAAACATTGAGCTCGGGATTTTCTTCACCCACCACTTTGCTAAGCTGATCAGATGTTTGAATGTATTTTGAGCAGAATGTCAATGCTTCGGTAGCAATGTAGGCTCTCTGCAATGGAACCATCGGGTCTAGCTCTGTTCCTAACATAGCCCTTGAAAGTTGCTAGTCGCCTTTCGATAGGGTACATCCAGCCATATTGTATTGGACCTCTAAGTAGTGCCTCATCAGGTAGATGAACAGCCAAATGCCCCATCACATCAAAGAAGTTTGGAGGATATATCTTCTTAAGGTCTCATAGGTTAGTTGGTATCTTGTCTCTAAGATGCTCCAAAGCATCTATCCTGATATTTCTACTACAGAGTTCCCTGAAGAATTGTCCCAACTCTGCAACTCCTCTATATAAGTCAGTTCCGAATCTGCATCCGTTTTTAAGGATATGCTGTGCACTTTCATGAATCCGGCGGATATGGGTGCGGATAGTGATTTTGGTCAATCGGATATCCGATGGATATGGTAGCGGATATGGTATTGGCAATACCAGACGGATATGGATCATCCGGTATATTCTTAGGATTATCCGAGCTTGTCATATAGGATTATCCGATAAGTTTAGCCCAAATATCCAAATAGTCCACTTTTTAGAATCGTATATATAAATATAATATAATTAATTCCTTATTACAATCTTACATGCACGTGCAAGCACAACCAATAAACTTAAGAACACGTGGTGTACTACTTAGTAATTAACTTAGCTACTATGGTTGATTAGAGAACAATATGATTATATGAATCTGTGATGTAAGCTATTAACCCCATTAAGAACATGTACTGTACTAGTTAACATGCATGTACAAGAATAAACATTAAAGCAAATGATTGGTTACTTATATACGTAATGTTCTTCTCTATATAGATCGCATGTGGAAATATACTATTGCGAAAAATATATACATCATTATTTTTTGTCCATTTCCGATCTGAGTCCGCTTCGCTTCCGCTTTCGAATCCGCATCCGGTTATTATCCGCTCCTCTCCGAATCCAACAGAAAAATATGGTAAAGGATATGGTAAAAGCATTATCCGATCCGATCCGTTTACATCCCTAGCTACTAGACCATGGCAATCTACTTCACAATAAATATATGGAAGGATATTTTAGCAACTAATCGGGCGTGGCATGCCATCTCAGAAAAGCAGATTGAGTACGGAACAGGATAAGGAAGCTTCTTAAGCAGAGCATATTGACTGTAAACTATTATGGCAAACAGTGAGATTAACAGCGTCTATCAGCTAACATTCAGCGCTACTCCGACATGCATGGGGCCTCAGTCTATAATGCGCGTACCATGGGAGAAGCCGACTGCCGTGCGTCTCCACAAGAACGTCACCAGCTGTGGCGGCGCGGATGGAGGACGGCAGTCTACGAGAGCATACTTTGGGAGCGAGAGGATCGCTGTGCGTCCAACATTAGATGTTCACAACACTATGCCCAACCTGCTAAACATGTTTCATTCATTACTAGTTTCAGCCAAGTTCTCATGTCATAGCCACTAAATACATCATCAGTGCTATATACACTGCAAATAAAGAGACAATCATCCAACAGAGCACAATGATCTTGCCCATTATCTTCACAAGCTCTTTCATCTCCTCATTGCTGTCAAGGCCGTTCAGCAACTGTTGGTTGGCCATGATCAGATGAACTGCATCTTTAACCTTCTGCTCTGCATTTTCCTCTGCTGTCGTTCCTTCAGTTACTTGTCCAACACCCCAACCTGCTGGTATTGGGATTCCTCGGTTAACCAAATAATCAGCGTACACTACAAAAAAAATTACACTTCTGTGATGATACGTGTTTGTCACAGTAGGTCACGTTTTCTGTCATGCATGTACATCCATGACAAATTTATGACAGAATCAAGATAGTCATACCTGTGGGGTCGTAGAAATGTTCCATGACATTACCAAAATTATCATCACGGAAGTGTCCACTTCCATGACGATAAATCACGCATCACAGAAGTGCTTTCGTCAAGGGTGACCGACACGTGGCATCCACCGTAACGCCGTTAAGCTATCGGGTCTGGTTTTGGATCCGATAACCCGTTAACAGCCCCGACCAATGGGGATTTTCTACGTGTAAAATCATCATTGGCTGGAGGAAACACGTGTCGGCTCACCGTTGGGACAGATGTCATCTACTCATTGGACCCAAAGCGCCTATGATACGTCGACACGTGGCACGGCCCAACAGAGGCCCATTCCTGTGAAAAGGCCGCCCCGTTTGACTGGGTCAAAAGGTGGCGGCCCGGCCCACGGCAAGCCTATTAACAGCATGTTCGCATATAGCCCATTTACAGCCCGCTAACCCAGGGCCCATTTACGGCCTATCCGAATTAGGCCCAGTAGCGTCATGTGGGCCGTCCAATATAATTCTAGCCCGTTTTAACTTCCGGCCCATGTATGGCCCATGACGTCTTTCGGCCCATATGAGGCCCTTAGTAACTCTCGGCCCATTAACGGCCCGTGGTAAAACTGGCCCGTAATGAACAGTGTATCACTTTATACCCATTAATGGCACATGGTGAAACTGGCCCATAATGAACAGTGTATCACTTTTACCCATTAACGACCCATTATTCCGTTGGGCCGTTTCCAGCCCATGTTATCTTTCGGTGTTCTCAAGGCCCATTTATTCGTGGGCTCATTTCTAGCATTCGTTTACTTACGGCCCGTTACTGTCATTTTCTGCTTGTGGGCCAAATTCAGCCTGTGGTTACAGTCGTCTCGTTTGTGGCCCGTTAATACGTTGGGCCGTTATCATAGCATCATCAAATACGGCCAATTAACGACGGCCCGTTATGGTCGGCCCATGAACGGACGATTTCAACTCTAGCCCATTTACAGCCATAATGTGGTCTGTTATTGGCCCATGTTTGGCCAACTGATCATACGACCCGTAGATGGCCCATTATGTCTATGGCCCGTATAAGGCCCATTGTTTCTAGGCCGCAAAAGGCCCATTGTTTCTACGACCCTTACAAGGCGCATTGTTTCTACGGCCCGGAGGAGACCCATGTTAACTACAGTAAATATGTAGCCCATGGTTACTGTGGCCTAGTTGAAAAAATAGGTTATTGCGGCCACTAGCAAACCGCGGAAAAAGAACTGCATTGACTACAAGAAAACAAATAAGCAAGCAACTTACGCTATGCTATCATGGCTATTACACATATTACATCCACTAGGCATCAAAGTTCACCACCAGTGCAAATATAGGGAACAAAGCAGCATATAAACGCCGCAGCAAAACAAGTCCAGAACTGAAACCACTTCAGAAGAGCTCAGGAAACAATATCCTGGGTACCCATGATGCTGGCAAGATGCTTAGCAAGCTTATTAACTTTCTCTTGTTTGGCGCTTAAATCCTCCAGCACTTGTTGTTGCACCAGAAAGTATGCATTTGAATTTTGCAGGAACTTCCTCAGTCCTTCGGCTTCCTGTCGCGTAACATTTGATCGATGTCTTTCAACTTGAAGTTGAGACTCGGTACCCATAATGCTGGCAAGATGCTTAGCAAGCTTATTAACTTTCTCTTGTTTGGCGCTTAAATCCTCCAGCACTTGTTGTTGCACCAGAAAGTATGCATCTGAATTTTGCAGGAACTTCCTCAGTCCTTCGGCTTCCTGTCGCATAACATCTGATCGATGTCTTTCAACTTGAAGTTGAGACTCAAGAAGCCGAACTGATTCAGGCAGCGAGTTCGAAGAGCTGGTGCCAGCAGTAGTAGCTAGTAACTCGAACACTACATCAAGACATGACTTTGGGGTTGTCTCAGTGTCTTCAGTATAGTTTTTATCAGCTTTCTTGGAGAACAACAGGGATGTCTCACTATCTTGAACCTTATCTGCATTACTTCCTTTACCATTGCATAACGGGGTACTCTTCTCCAATATTTTATCCGCGTTCTAAAAGAGAAACAAACAAACACATCACAGGTTTACGATGTAGTATATGAAACTCATTTTGGTAAACCAGTTTAGTAGTAAGGTGGATAGGATAACAGCATGAAACAAACATATATCTATGTAGTATGGTCACTGTATGGTCTATATCATTCTAGTTTATGTTGCCAAATCAAGATAGATACAGTTCGAATCATATCTATTTAAGACAAAGCAGCATAGACAATATTTGTGTGGGAAACTACACAGCAATAACAACACTTGTAATCTGCATAGCATGAGAACATAACTGTTGATTCAACTGAAATTGAAATCAACATTGAGCAAGGTACAACAGCAAACACGTTAAAGAAACAGGTTTAAAACATACCTGTTGCACCATTGGAGTTTCAGTTGCATCCTTCAAATTTGAAATTAGTTGGTATGAGTAAATAAAGTGATGCAAGAGCAAAGTAGTATGAACCATAGCTACGGAACCTGGCCTGAGAACAATTCTTCTTCTGCTTTAAGCGTGGACTTGGGGTTCGAAGTGGTAGTCCTCGTGCTTTGGGCACTGCAGTTGCCTTACTAACTGCTCGTGTTTGGGTGCTCTGTGGTGGAGACGGTGCTGTGTCAACGGGAACTGGGTTACTATCTGCTGGGGTTGGGGTTAGAAGGGGTGTAGCTAGTTCTCTGTCCAACGGGGTAGGGGTACAATCTGTGTGAGTCTGGGTTATGTGTGGTGGGGCTAGTTCTTGGGCAAGTACAACCGTGGTTCAATCTCCATCGACAGGTAGCACGATCTTTTCTGAAGACCGTGTTTTTACTCCCACAGTTATGCCATCACCCCCTCCAATTGAAATGGCTGATAAACAAGAAAAGTAATTGAATGTACATACATTGTAAGATAGACAGGTGCAATGGATAGTAGGGAAGAAAACAGGGCATGAAATAATTCACGTTTATGTTGTCTAACCAAACAGAATAGCAGGACATAATTTCACATATATGATGGCTAATTAAACAGGATAGCATGACACAATTTCACATGTATGATGGCTAACTAAACCGGATAGAATGACATACTTCAAAATATGATGACTATGTAAACAGGATGACATGATATAACTATACGACGTGTCTATTAAAGTGGTTGGCATGCCATAAATCACAAACATGCCGTCGATGGAAACATGATGGCATGATATTATTCACGGATAGAATGACATAATTCAAAATATGATGACTATGTAAACAGGATGAGATGATATAAGTATATTATGTCTTTGGAAAATGGGTTGGCATGCCATAATTCACATACATGCTGTCTATGTAAACATCATGGCATGATATAATTCAAATATATGATTTATATACTAAGGAAGTGAGCAGAGGGCAATCGCATATATGATGTGTCAACTAAGGAGATGGCATTCAATATCGTGTATATGATGTAAAAACTAAGCATGCAATACAACATATGCATGATATCAGTAATATAACCCTGCCAAGTTTGAGCATAGACCTCAAGGGGATAATAGGACTGGTCATCTACCTCTGAATCCTCCTCTGAAGAGCTATCTGTAACCAGCAAGATATCTGCTTCAGCAGGTAGCATTGTCTACTCTGAAGACCTTGTTTTCACTCCAGATTTCTCCATCACCAATTCAAATGGCTGTTGCACAGGAAGAGCAGTTGAATACACAAACATTGTCGACAAAAGCAATGAGAAATACAAAAAAGGACGGCACGATATAATTCACATATATGATGCTTGGCTAAATAGCATGGCATTGCATAATTCACATATATAATGCCTTGCAACAAGATAGCATTGCATAATTCACATATATAATGTCTTGCAACAAGATGGCATTGCATAGTTCACATATATGGTAATTAGACACTAAACAGGTGGCATTCACACAAAGCATGTCTAAACTAAGCAAATGACATAGCAATGCAAGATACCATACTCACGATATGAGCAACATAACCCTGCCAAGTTAGAGCATGCACCTAGGGGGGGAAATAGGACTGGTCATCTGTCTCTGAATCCTCCTCTGAGGAGCTATCTATAACCAGCAAGACATGCGCTTCGTCAGATAGCATTGTCTGCTCTGAAGACCTTGTTTCCACTCCAGATTTTTCCATGATCGTGCCGAATGGCTGATGCACAGGAAGAGTAATTGAATGTACTAAAATTGTTGACAAATTTAACACGGTACCCCGGGATTTCCAAAAATACAGACAACACTGGGTTCCCCAGGTGCCTCAGTCCACCCAGATGTGTATTAAAGTTGCCACCTTAAGTTAACCATTAATAAACAATCTCACATCTGTCATGGATACACTCAAACCCAATCCATGTCTACGAGCATAGCATGGCAATATAAGCATAATGTAATAGTAACTCCCAAGGTTTGAATGCAGGGCAATAGGTTCCAACCTCATCAACTACTTCCCAATACCCACATGTTATCAGTCCTACTCATGCAATGTTTGAGGGTGAAACTAATGCATAAAAACTGGGTATGAAAGGGATATGATCAAAGTGTGAACTTGCCCGTACTATTGATGAAGATGATTTGCACTCAACACTCTTGATAGTTCTACTTGTCACACTCCGGTCAATCTATCGTAAGCAAGCAATAGTAACCACACATAAGCAATCACTCAAAAGATCGGAAAGAACGAAGAATACGACTTGGAAAACATCAAAACCAAGCAAATAACTCTTGCAACATAAAACAGTTTCTAAAAGTACCAAAATTATATGAATTTGGCCTTATCAGAAAGTTTAGGTCAAGAGCTTCGATTTGCTAAAAGAATCAACTAAATCGGAGTTACAAAACTCGAGTTACGATCAAACGAAGTTCAAATACAAATCTGTTTGAAATCAAATTTTAAACTTTCAAAAATATGTTTAAGTTTTTTTACTGGATAGAGGGGATTGTAACGAAGAAGTGGGCGTTGGTTTCATCTAATTCCGACTAACGAGCAAAAAGTAGTGATCGATTGAAGAACATGGACTAATCTATAAAGAAAACATCATAGATAGGTCCCTGGCCGAAATTAAAAAGAAAAGAAAAAGACTAAATAACGAATGTTCGCTACACAGATCTACACCACGAAAACGTTCACTAAAACTAACTAAACAGAAAACTTTCGCTAAATAATAAACCTAAAAAAACAAATCTACGGTTTCTCAGAAAAACCGAACTGAACCGAAAATAAACCGATTCGAACCGGGGCAACGGTTTTACCGTCGGGCCGGCTTTTCTTCAAAAACCGGCGGCGGCGGTTAACTTCAGCGAGACGGGGCGAGGCGGCGGTTGCGGCGCATCTCACCGGCGGCTTCGACGGTGAGCGGAGGCGGCGGCGAGGTTGCGGCGGTGGCGCGGGCGCGGGCGAGCAGAGGCGCGAG
>NC_057805.1:265291904-265486323 GCF_018294505.1 Triticum aestivum | reverse complement strand
GTGTGGCAGCGAGCAGCGGCGCGGCGGCGGTGAGGTGCGGGGGTCGGCGGCGGTGCTGCGGGGCGAGCCGGCGGCGGAACGGGTCCCAGGGGCGGCGTCCTCGCCTTTTAAGGGCGGAGGAGGAGGCGGTGGCGTGGGCGAGGGGCAGAGGAGGCGGCGGTGATGCGTACTCCGGGGAGGAGTCCCCGTCGGGGACGGCAGGGATGGCGGCGGCGGTAGTGGGCCGTGGCCTGGCGGGATGCGGGGCCGGCCCAGTTCGGCGGAAGGAGTTTTTTTTAAGAAAGATTTTTCAGAAAAATAAAACAAAAAAACCAAATAAATAAAAATATTATACAGGCATATAATATATCAAACTTTTCAGAAAAAGATTTTCTACAACGTGAACATTTTTCTAACGTCAAATAAAATACACAAAAATTCAAATAAATCAAACACTGCTGCCGCTCTAATAAAATCCAATAAAAATCATTTTAGAAATTCCAAAATGATTTGAAATTTATTTTTCTCCAATTTTATGATGTAGGGAATCATTTTACCCTAATTTCCATGTTGGAGAAAAATAATTTGAATAATTTGAATAAAACCCCAATAATTTCAAATTGGAAATAATTTCAAAGGGGCTTTGAATTTAATTATTTTAAACTTCCGACTCGTATTTCATATGTTTTGAAGAAGTCATTTTATCTTCTCTCATGAAAATCACTGAGTTCTTTAAAGTTTCTGAATTTGAAAATATTTCCAAATAAAATTCAAATCTTTTCAAAACCCTTTTCATTTATTTAAAATGGAAGAAGTCATGTTATCTTCTCTCCAGGGTTTTGTGATGAAAAGAATTTGAATTCAAGAAGATCATAATGCAAAAAGGTGAAAGTTTGGGAAAGTCCTTTTATTCCCTCTTATTTAACTTTCAAAAAGTTTCGAATATCACTCACTTTCAGTCAATCTCTCACACAACAATCAAACAATCAAGCAAATCTATCTATTTATTATAACATTCCCAAATTTAGAATTTTGGGACGTTACAAACCTACCACCCTTAAAATGAATCTCGTCCTCGAGATTCGGAGAGGCTAGCAAGAAATAGGTTAGGTTCGGGGGTCTTCTCAAAATCCATCGATCATCACAGGGGGTCTGGGGTGCTACCACCCTTAGAAACATTGTAGCGGTCCATCAATACTCATGTCCTCCATCCTTATTCCTGACGGGGCCGGTCTTCTCAAATTCTCGGGAAAATTCCTTCTCTGGGCTCTTCCGGTAGTGGCATAACCTTTACCGCAATTTTTCTGTCCTTTCATCTTGGTAAGGATATTCCGAGATTGGGTCTTCTTAGCTGACGGGTCTGGCGCCAATACTAATCAACTATCGATATCTCATGGTGGTCAACCAATTATGGTTTCTCCTGCAGGAAATGGGTCTGGGTTGAACCTCACCGTACATCCTACGATTGGCAACAGGTGCCTTGTACAAGGGAAAAAATACTTACACCATTCTAAGGTTCAAACAAGGTTTTGTTCGCCGTCTCTCTACTATAGGAAAGTCACTCAGATTTACCATCCCATATAGGAAAGTGAACAATAAGAGTAAGTCGGTATGGTGATCAATCCATCCCGCACCCAAATCATTACCCTGTATGTGGTTTAGTGAATCTCGCATTCTAGCACTCTGGCATCCTCACCAGCATTGCAGAATTTCTCTTGTTGACGAACTAGGTTCGGATAAATCCATTGATTCTGCAAGCCAAACAAACATCTATCGTTCCTTCACAACTCTCAGGTTTTGCGTTACTCCTACAAGATCGTATGTTGCTAAAATCATAACTTCTTCCAGGGTTTTTCCTTCAACAAGAGTGTGCTTGCTTCTTGGCAGGTCCTGGGGCCTGTGGGTTATGGCCCATCTCATCACTTGTAAACCTTGAACTCATCCTCTGGGCAACTGATCGTTATTCCAACATCCAACTTCCAGCTTCCTAGCATACTTAAAATCCATCCAATTGTATTCTCTCCCTTCCTTCTATTTGTACAAGACTAAGACGTGATTACTCAAACTCATCATGGAGTTGCCATTGCTCCATATTTCCAACATCATACCTCATTTATCCAATAGTACTTCATCTCTTCATACTCTTGGGGATACCCCACATATCGAGACAAGACTCCTTATTTTGTCCAAAATCCACTTAGTGGTATATCATTCTCCTTTACATGGGTCAAGTGTCCTCACAGGGTACTAGCACCCTTAAAATGCACAAACTCATCCATAGACCATACTTCTCATATCCTCGAAAATGGTCAAACTCTTTCTTCATAGGGTAACAACTCATAATGATTCAGTGTATGAAATCATGACACAAGAACTTTATTGCTTTCATGAATTCATTACAATATCTCAAACTTCCATTCCATAACTCACTCCATATCCCCCAAAAAATGCTTCCTACTACACTTATTACCAATATTAAATTCTCAACTACTTAGCTCCAGCTTTCATGTTCTCAGGACATTTATTTGCATAGTGTCCTGTTTCCTGGCAGCGTAAACACATAACTTCCGATAAATCTTTAGGCTTCTTGGGGATAGTGTCCGCCCTTTTGGCTCTTGGCTTCTTCTTTCGACATTTATAGGCGTAATGACCTAAACCCTGGCACCTGTAACAGGTGATATGACTCAGATCCTTCCTGGAATCCAATCTACTTCTCTTTCTGGACTTTTCCATTCCAATCAGTGCTTCTATTTCCTGTGGGTCATACTCTACTTCATCTGTCGGGAATTCTACTAGATCCCCATTCAAACAATTCTGGGAGATGTGTCCTTCCTCTCCACATGAATAGCATGACTTGGTGCAGGGTTTGATTGGGTCTTCTTCGGGTGTGTCCCCACCTCTTCCTTCATCACAGGTTCTTCTAAAATTTCCATTAGGGCTCCTTTGATTGCTTCTTTCTTCTGCTGGATGGTTCTTTGTACCATGGGGTAAATGTGACACTGAGCAGGGTAGTGGGTAGTCCCTTCACACAAGAAACAAGTGATCTGCCTAGTTGGGCATTCTTCAGTTGGGTGACTTCCTTCACAATTAGGGCATTCATCCTTGTGTTCTTTATGGGTGTGTCCCATTTGTCCACAAATCTTACATGCACAAGGCTTCTTCACTTTAGGTTCACATGGCTCTCGGGTAAGATGGGACCTTAGTAGAAACGTCTTGAATTCATCCCAAGCATTGGTTCCATTCCATCCTTGTATGGCTTGATGTATCTCTCGCCATTTTGCAACACCTTGTGTGATCTTTTGTAGGATGTATGGAAGCATATACTCTCGTTCAATACCGTGCTCCTTCATGCGATCTTCCATGTTCCGCATCTAGTGTGCTACCTCCGGTTGTGTCATGAGTCTCAGAAATACTCGTCCATCTCCATTCGTCATCTTTTGGGATCCAAGGGTTTTGGGGTGAGATAAGAGAGATCGAGAGGGATGCACACAATACAAACAAAAGTTTTGAAAAGGCAGATTTTATTTGTGGCTGTCAGGAAAAACATCAAACAAATGACAGCTCACAAACGTCGCATCTAATGTAGGTATAACAGGGGTTTGGTCTTCTAAAGGTCAATAAATCTTCAAAATCGCCAAACTCTTCAAGTCTTGTTCATGTCTCCGATGGCTTCTTCCGATCTTGCTTGTCCTTCTCAAGTTCTTTTGCCAGATCATCTCTGTTGTCGTGAAATCTCTCATGACGTCCTTCAATATTCTGGAGTTGCTTTCTGGGTTTCAACATCCTTGGCATGAACCATGGTCCTACTGTCCTTCAGTTCCTGATGAATCTCCGGTATCTCGAGGATTTTGCTCCTCCATCTTGGCTACTTTCAGCTTCTGGGTCCTGAGTTCTTCACGAAATGCCTCTTTGTCAAATACGGCTTCTTGCAGGTCCATCTTAAAACTCCTGATGTAATTCTCCAGATCCTGGCGATACACCAGCTAAAGTTAAAACTTCGTCTTGCTGATAGGTGCTCCATCAGCCTTCTTGTCATCCAATCCTTCCAAAGAAATGCATGCTTAATTTAGCATGGCGGCAATAGTATAAGCGGATGTTAAAATCATGAATAGCCGTGTTTCTGCTCTTGCCATTTCCATGAGCTATCATTCCATAGATGATATCTCCTGCCTTAGGGTTTCTTGACAAAAACTTTGAGTTCTAATGCTCCATGCTCTGGTCTTTCTCTGATACACCTTGATCTCGGGTAGTGACAGCTTCCATAGTCTGCCAAGTTCCATAAGGGGTGCCTTCCTAGGTCATACAAATCTGGAAAATTCTACAAGGCCTTCAAATTCCCCTAGTCTTCAGAGTATTCAACCGTTGTTGTTTCCATTGTCATAATGTGGTAAAATCCTCTTCATTCCAAAGTGGTCTTAGTTGTTCGATATCTTGTACTTCTTGGAGTCATCCCATCAGCTGAATCTTCGTGTGTTCAAAAGGGAAAAGGGTATAGTCTCACTAAAAGGGAATATTTGAATATTTTAAGAGAAGAGAGGTAAAAGATCTTTTTGAAAAAGAAAGTTTTAGAGAAAATCCTTCCTATGGGCTTGCCAGTTTCTAGGGGTCATGTCCTACAGTCAACATGTGCTCTGATACCATCTTGTAGCGACCCGACCTCAGACGGTCAAGTCTCTGTGCTTAAGTGTAATCCCTGGATTGGTATGCTAACACACACAGTACTCGAGGATTTATAACAGAGGTAAATCACATGTATAAAGTAACGTAAATACAATTACCTCAATCCAAATAGCGGAAGTAACAACAAGGTTGTGGATTCCCATCAACAGCAACGGCAAAGTTGAGTGTAGAAATCATAACCCTAACGTATCACTTACTCGTCGTAAGATTCCTGCAACATGAGACGTTGCAGCCACAAAGGGTTAGTACATTGAATGTATTGGCAAATTCACACCATAGGATAATGATGAATAATAGCTATCACTACATGCATATATGGCTGGTGGAAAGGCTCTATAGTTATAATGTTTTTGCGAAAAGCCAATTTTTCCCTACTGCAAAGGAATATATTTTATTTAACTAAAAAGTTGGTTGAAAACATTGAGAATGGTAAACCCCATCTCAATCCCAATTAAAAGTAATTAATAACCCAAAAAAATTAATTTAGAGTGAAGAGATCAACAGGATAATCCAAGAACTAGATACTCAAGATGTCCATAATCGGGGACACGGCTAACCTTGATTAGTTTGTACACTCTGCAGAGGTTTGTGCACTTTTCCCCACAAGACTCGATCTCCTCCGTTGGATTTCTCGCACTACATAATGTTTGAGAAACGGATGACCGAGACACAGTCTTTCCAAAGAGGTTCCCTTAACTGATAGATAGGCCTGTACACCTACAATCCCCTACATCTGCTAGACTATCATGGAAAAGTTTCCCACAACTTACTCAACTATGCCAGAGCCCATAATGGCATGTGGCTGCACATGGAAGTTTCTAGCATGAATAATCTTATGATCCCTTTGAGCCTGGGTGGCAGTCCATAGGAGAATTACATGGTACCCTGGGATTTCCAAAAATACAGACAACACTGGGTTCCCCAGGTGCCTTAATCCACCCAGATGTGTATTAAATTTGCCACCTTAAGTTAACCATTAATAAACAATCTCACATCTGTCATGGATACACTCAAACCCAATCCACGTCTACGAGCATAGCATGGCAATATAAGCATAACGTAATAGTAACTCCCAAGGTTTGAATGCAGGGAAATAGGTTCCTACCTCATCAACTACTTCCCAATACCCACATGTTATCAATCCTAATCATGCAATGTTTGAGGGTGAAACTAATGCATAAAAACCGGGTATGAAAGGGATATGATCAAAGTGTGAACTTGCCTGTACTGTTGATGAAGATGATTCGCACTCAACACTCTTGATAGTTCTACTCATCACACTCCGGTCAATCTATCGTAAGCAAGCAATAGTAACCACATATAAGCGATCACTCAAAAGATCGAAAAGACCGAAGAATACGATTCGGAAAACATCAAAACCAAGCAAATAACTCTTGCAACATAAAACAGTTTGTAACAGTACCAAAATTATATGAATTTGGCCTTATCAGAAAGTTTAGGTCAAGAGCTTCGATTTGCTAAAGAATCAACTAAATCGAAGTTATAAAACTCGAGTTACGATCAAACGAAGTTCAAATACAAATATGTTTGAAATCAAATTTTAAACTTTCAAAAATATGTTGAAGTTCTTTTACTAGATAGAGGGGATCGTAACGAAGAAGTGGGCGTTGGTTTCATCTAGTTCTGACTAACGAGCAAAAAGTAGTGATCGATTGACAAACATGGACTAATCTGTAAAGAAAACATCACAGATAGATCCCTGGCCGAAATTAAAAAGAAAAGAAAAAGACTAAATAACGAACGTTCGCTACACAGATCTACAGCACGAAAACGTTCACTAAAACTAACTAAACAAAAAACGTTCGCTAAATAATAAACCTAAAAATAGAAATCTAGGGTTTTTCAGAAAAACCGAACTAGACCGAAAATAAATCATTTTAAAAATACCAAAATGATTTCAAATTTATTTTTCTCCAATTTTCTGATGTAGGGAATCATTTACCCTAATTTCCATATATTTTATTTTTGGAGAAAAATAATTTGAATAAAACCCAAATAACTCCAAATTAGAAATAATTTCAAAGGGGTTTTGAATTTAATTCTTTTAAACTTCCAACTCGTATTTCATATGTTTTGAAGAAGTCATTTTATCTTCTCTCATGAAAATCATTGAGTTGTTTAAAGTTTCTAAAATTCAAAATATTTCCAAATTAAATTCAAATCTTTTCAAAACCCTTTTCATTTATTTAAAATGGAAGAAGTCATGTTATCTTCTCTCCAGGGTTTTCTGATGAAAAGAATTTGAATTCAAGAAGATCATAATGCAAAAAGGTGAAAGTTTGGGAAAGTCCTTTTATTCCCTCTCATTTAACTTTCAAAAAGTTTCGAATATCACTCACTTTCAGTCAATCAATCACACAACAATCAAACAATCAATCAAATCTATCTATTTATTATAACATTCCAAAATTTAGAATTTTGGGATGTTACATTTACACCCACACATTGGTCTTCTCTTTATAATTGTACCACTAACTTTCTCTCATGCATGCATGCACACACACTATGAGTCGGCATTATCAATCGCACACATGCAATCTTTTTTGTCAGGTCGTTTTCCCATGAAGGCACACACACACACATCCCCTTCTCCATCATATCGGGCATTCTTTATCTCTCACGTGCATGCGCAACGATCGATGTTCCTCTATGTGTGTGTGTATATAGCTAGGTCTTTCATAGTTTTCCACATAAACCGATCAATCTATATATCTAGTGAGGTCTCACCCTCTTTCCCACGTCCACATCGATCAATCTATACCTCTCTATATAGGATTACATATATAGCTAATACACCCACATTAATTATATATCCAACATCCCCCTCTCATCATCCATGCCTTCCGCTTCGTATCTTAGACACGCGCACAATGGCAAAGACATGGGGCAGCAAGGGCCCTGCCCCCCTAACATCACTATATATCGAGGCTAATATGAAAGTGATGATTAGACAATTGCTGGTAAAAATGGTTTTAGTTGATGAATTGGCCCTCCTCGTAAAGGATTAGCAATGCTTGGCCCCCTAGCTCATGGGACATTTTTCATGGCTCCGCCACTGCGCGCAGCAACGCACGTTCTCGACTCCTCTCTCTAAATATTGATCTCGCAGTTGTGCACTCCTTCATAGTCTCCCTCCACTCGGCCCCTCGCACCATCTTCTAGCCCCCCACCGGATTTTGCCACATGTACAATCTAGCAGATTCCATGGTTGAACTTAAGCATAATGCACAAATCTCAAAACAATAGTGGTTCTCCTTTGTTCTAGAATCTTTCGTATCATAACTGCCCAAACTTTTTTTCTAGTTGAATTGCCATTATTTGTTTTTACTTTATGCTTTACAACGCACATTTCCATGAATCATAAAATAGATTAAGGGCTTCTTTGATTCAAAGGATTCTCAAAGGAACTTTGGAGGATTCTAATCCTTAGGATTTTTTCCTATCTTGGTTGTTTGATTTGTAGGACTGTAAACCATAGGAATTTTTCCATATGATTCATTTGCACTAGATTTCATAGGAAACATCCCATCCACTCAAACCTCTTTGAAAGAATTCTGCGTTTTTTCTATGCACAATCAAACACTCGTACAATCCTGTAGGATTCAAGACGACATTCCACTCTAATCCCATGTTTTTCCTATTCCCGCGTTTTGGAAATCCTACGAATCAAAGACGCCCTATGTTTTTTATAAAAACTAATTGATTTTGAATGAGATGAACTATAAGAATTAAACGAAGGTCTACATTAGGCATATATGACTCAAAGCTTACATGCTATAGTGTGGTACTTATTCATAATTTGGTTGCAACGCGTGCAATGCACGTGTACCTTACTAGTACTTCGAGTATGTGCAAAACACAATGGCACGCTACACAGTGTCTCTCTTATAGTTCATGAAGCCACGTGGCACATGTGGAGGCGTTGTCGCGACATCCTTGTGTGGATTGATCACAGTGACGTGCTGCTGGTTCCGGAAGAATGTACTCATCCTCCCTGAGCCACACTGGCGGTACATGCACGAAGCGAAGATGTGCACGCACGCCACGCACGCACTCATTCCCTCACATGCACACGCGGGTACACGGGCGGACGCAATTTTGTACCAAGATCCAGCCCATGTGATAATTTGACGCGTGTAAAGTCCTTGACTTCATTGATGGTCAATTAATACAGTGCATGCAAATTGAGTGAACCTGAGGGCGGAAGAAAGACATTACTACTCCACTGCGAGCATGCGAGTAGTTAAATCATGGGTTGCTAGTAGTACTTCCATTGTTCTCCTTCGTATTCTGTGCCAATTTTTGACAGTAACATAATATTTACGCATCTGAGTAGTGTAGTCTACTTGAAATTTATGTTCCACTAAACTCATCGGGAACCGTTTCGGGCCTCGAAACCAAAACCCATCAATTTATCTTTACCTTGTTCCCATCACATTCGAAAGTACTAGTGCTACAATTAAGTGCAAGCCTGCTCACACCTACTAGTACGTACCAAACCTGAACGTGTTCCCACTATGCAGGTATTAGTACTAGTGCTAATACTTAGGTTATAAAAAGGGGAACTACCTTACCGAAAATTACTCTACCTTTCCTCCTCATAAGTGCTTCTTCTTCGTCCGTCCTTGCCATGTCCGGTGCGCAGAGCTCTAGGTCGAGAACTACTCGTAACAAGGGAGCGGCAACCAAGGCTGTGGAAAAAAAGAGGGCTCGCCGCCACGCAGAGACCTCGAAAGATCTCTCACGGGCTGGCGATGGCTCCCAGGAGCGCCCTAACCGCGGAGGCGAACATGCCGAGCTGGCGGCGCTGGAGTCGTTGTCCCTTGACGGCATGCCCGATCAACTCAATAAGCACCTCAATAAGCAGAAGGAGTTCATCCATGGCTTGGTGGAGCTACTGAAGGAGAGCCTCGACGACATGCCCGCTGAGCTCAATAAGCAGGGGGAGTTGACCGCCGGCTTGGTGATGCTGCTGAAGAAGAGCATTGCCTCGGAGAAGAAGGTGACCGGCAAAATCCTGCAACTTCAGGAGGACAAGGCGAAGCTCTGCCACAAGCTCGACCTGCTGAACAAGAAGAACGCCAGCTGGAAGAACCTGCATGAGAGTAGTAGTTCCTCGATGAAGATGATGCAGGCCCTTGTCATGGAACAGAAGGAGGAGTTGGCGAAGCTCCACATCGAGCACCCGGCTGCTGTCAAGGTACGTAATGCGGCCGTGGAACAGATGATGAAGGCTCGCGTGGAGAAATTCCGCGTCATGGACAGAATGAAGAAGATGGCGGAGGAGACGTGCAAGGAGATGGAGGTCGTGGAGGCGATGAGGAAGCAGTTACAACTCCACGGCGAATTATATCATTTGGGGTGATAATCTTCCTTCTTCTTTTGCTCCTGTGTTTCTTCTTTTGCTTCGGGTGTTTCACCGCACGTGTCACGTTCTCTGCGAGGCATGAATAGAACAATGCTAACAATGAGATCACTAGCAAATTAGATCATTTTTATCGCCATATGGCACTGGGCTGCCGTGTTTCGTGCTCCTCCATCGTAGTACTACTCCAGTGGAAAACTTGAGTATACCGCACGGTTCTTTGCTCCTCCTTAAGTCGTCGGCACATTTATACGAGCAGTCAAATCATAAGGCCCCGCCTTCCAGCAGTAAAGAGCCGTCAAATCACAAAGGCCCTCACCTCTTGTGAAAAGGACCAAGCTAGACTGCCCCGCCCTCTAGCCTTTTAAAAAATGTATACATTTGTACCGTAGTAGTATCGATGGATTGCGCCATGGAGCAAAACTAACAAGATGAAATTAAAGAAAAAAATTGGTACATATAGAGAGCGCTCGTCGCCAAATTATGCATATATATATGACACTACCCACTATGAAGGTACTAGTAACATAGACTAGTAACTATGACCAGCCAAAGTCGAGGCGCGGATACCAATGAGGGCCTCGTTGTTTCTATACTTGGACAACTCGCCCGACTGCATGCGCACCAGGCAGACGAAGCTCGTGTCGTGTTGGTGCCGTGTGCGGCCGGCACATTAACCAAAACCTCGCGCCTCCATCTTAGCCTTCGCATTTTAAACTTCTCAATCTCAAGGCAAAGGACCAACGTGAAACCTATGATAGAGCGAATCAGATGGTTGAGAACACTACAATTAGTAGCTATAGATGCGTGTGTGAGAGAGGACGAGTGCGTGCATGCACCTCTTCTCAGAGTACAAGTGTATGTGGGTGGCATCGACCTAGGGAGCAGTGATGGTGCGTGCGAGAAGTCCCGAGAGATAGGTGTAATGCGTCTCAAAAAAAGACTAGTCTATAGCTCACGATGACGCTATTCCTGTCGAACGCAAAGCGTAAGATATGTATCCGACGGTGCCACTTTTTGCACGTATACAGCAGTAGAAAAATAACTAGTACCATGGCATATGCTACACCACGGCCGAGAAAACGTGTCGATGTTACGCCATCTGGGAATAGTTCCGCACTTCGAAACTAGAACCGTCAATAAATTTTGAGCGCGTCTTGTCACATTCCAAATTACTACTACTACCACGCTATATTTAATTGCAAACCTGTTCACACCGATCACAACCTAAACGGTTTCCCACTTAGGAGCGTATTAGTAGTACTCGGTTATAAATACTAATATGCTAAGATGACTGCACATTCCTCCTCAACTCCTCATCCACAAAAAACAATCAAGTCAACCAAGCTATGGCCAGCTTGAGTTCTGGGTCGAGCGATTTCCACCAGGGAGAGGTGAGCATGGAAGAGGAAGCACGAGAGATGTCCCGCCTCGCCGCGAAAGCAGCCGACATGTCCAGCCGCGCAGCAGTACCAGCACAGAGGTCCCGCCGCGCCGTCGAAGCAGCACGGAGATCCTGCTGCGCCCTCGAAGCAGCACAGAGGTCCCGCCGTGCCGTTGATGTAGCAGACTGGTCCGGCCACGCCGCAGAAGCAGCAGTGATGTCCCGCCGTGTCGGCGTTCTGGGAATGGGGGTCCCTAGACATGCCTGCCTGCGGCCCACGGCGTGGCTGAGCTAGCGGGCCTGTACGGCCCATCTTCGTCGACAAGGCATTCAAGACCCTCGCGAGGGGCCAAGCCTCGTGAGGCGGACGTCACAAGACCTCCTCAGGAGCGGCCTCGCCAGGTAGGCTCAAGAGGGGCTGAGAGATCAAGGAAAGACAAACCTCACGAGGCTCTCGTGATGTGAGCCATGACGATCGAGAGCATGCGGGCGCCAGGTGGGCGCCAGCGCGCGCAGCGTCCTTATTTCCTCTTTAGTGCCAAGAGGGCAAGCGCAGGCACAGAGTACCGAGGCATCAAGCAAAGGTTTCCATATCGGTGCAACGAGACCAAGACCAACAGGACGGCAAGACAGAGGTCACCATAGAGCCCAAGACGGCGTCACCATGAGAGCCTTTCGCAGGCGAAGACTGCTTTTGTCAGGATAAGCTGTACTAGCTGTCCCCTTTCAAATTGGCCGTTGTTGGCTCCCTTCCCACTCAATATTTGGGGAGAGGACCAGGGCCTATATAAGTAGAACTAGCCACCACAGTAGGGGCAAGAGAACAAGAGCTAGCCCCTAGCCACACACCGAGCACAAGAACACCTCAACCTCAGGAGGCTATTCTTCCCCTTGTATTGTTCATCATCAACCCAAGAGGCAATCCACCACCACCACACCGGAGTAGGGTATTACACCACAACGGTGGCCCGAACCAGTATAAAACATGTGTCTTTGTCTTGTGAGTTCGTCGAGTTCGTCCGCGAGATCTTAGAGAGCTAGGGCGTGGATCGGTAGGGAGGAGATCTTCGCGCGCACCCCAGTGTTCGAACCTCGAGGGTTTTGTCGGAACCCGTGATCTGACCTTTTGCGCGCCAGGTAGGGGTGCGCCGAAGCTTCCTTCCGTCGCTCTGCGCACGGTTGCTCCGTCGTCTCCATGGCGGACGCTCGCCGCGCTCGTGCTAAGCGTCGGGCTGCCCTCGGCGCCCGCGTCGCTCAGACGGCTCCCGTCGGTGGGCCACCTCATCGTTCCCCGTTACCTGCCGCCAATGCCGCCACCGGCCCGGCGGGGAACGAGCAGCAAGCATCCTCGAAGCACCCCTCGGTGCGGCGGGACGGCCGCACCGCCATTCCATCGCTGACCCCGGCCGGTTCTTCTTCCCATGCACGTCGCCCTCCCATGGACGCACGGGCCGTGCTCCTCATGGCGCACGAGCTCCTGCGCTACCGACCGGCCGACCTCTATGAGGACTGGCTCGACCGGATCGCCGAGCTTCTCCGTGCCGCAGGGGGCTCCCGTGCGCCGTCCCTCTCTCCGCCTCGCCCTCCGCCAGCTATGGGCGACGTAGCTCACGGAGCGCCTACACCACCTCTGCCCCAAGGCGGCGCCCTGGTGCCAAGGTGCGCGGCTCCACGACGCAATCCGCCGCGTCCCGCGCCCGCGCATGAAGAATGAAGCTGTCAAGAAGTCCCTCGACCGCGAGAAAACGCTCCACCACTCCTCGCACCATCGCGCTAGGACCGGTTGCTACGGCAAGACCACGCGCCACCTGTAGCGGCAGGGCGCGGACGCCATCAAGACCAAGCTCCACCCCCAAGGCGGGCCCCGATGACCACAGCCGGCTGCCGCGCTTTCACCCCCGAGCTGTGTAGCGTCGCCTGACCGGGCAAGTTCAAGCCGGATCTGCCCCCTCGCTACGACGGCACCCCCGACCCCCGCGGAGTACTTGCAACTCTACGACCTGAGCATCAAAGCGGCCAACGGCGACGAGAAAGTCATGGCGAACTGGTTTCCCAGGGCTCTCAAGGATGGCGCCCGCTCCTGGCTCCTGAACCTGCCACCGGGCTCGATCTCCTCCTGGGACGAGATGCGCAACTGCTTCGTCGCCAACTTCCAGGGCACTCGCGACGGCCCACCGGCTGCGGGTGACCTGCGCCGCATCAGGCAGCAACCGGGAGATACCCTCCAGAAGTACATCCACCGCTTCAACAACGTCCGCCTCAAGATCCCCAAGGTGACGGACGAGGCTATCATCTCTGCGTTCTCTAATGGCATCCACGACGTCAAGATGAAGGAAGAGCTCGCTATCCACGAGGAGCTGTGCACATCCCTGGAGTTGTTCAACCTGGTGACCAAGTGTGGAAGAGCTGAGGAGGGGCGCCTCTCCCTCCTCGAGCTCCCAGCCATAGACCCGGAGGAGAAGAAAGCCAAGGCCAAGGACATGGAGCGCAAGGGAGCAGCCGTGCTCGCAGCGGAACCAGACACCAAGCATGGCTGAGACCAACCCGAGTCATCCAAGAGCAGCCGTTCGTTCTGCGCCTTCCACAACCTGAATACCCACAACACCGGCGACTGTCAAGAGCTCAAAGCCATTTGCGAAGGATGCTTCGGTCGATGCTCTAAGCGCGGCGACCGGGGCTACGGCCGAGGAGGAGGACGTGGTGGCGGATGCTGGGATGACCGTGGCCGTGCCAGGAGTGGCGCGACCGGCCTCGTGAGGACCTCTGGCAGGATCAGCCTCGCGAGGGCGCCTGGAGGGATCAGCCTTGTGAGGATCGTCCTCAAGGCAACGCCGGACTCCCTCCGCTGCCTCCACCGCCAAGAAGGAATGACGAACACCATCAAGACGAGGGGGCTGGGGCCTTCCAGGAGCCGCGTGCTATCGCCTGCATCTTGGGTGGAGCCCAGGCACCAGCCTCGCAGCATATCTTCAAGCAGTTTGCTCGTGAAGAAAATGCAGTCCTCCCCAAACTCGAAGCCACACGACCGCTCAGATGGCCCCAGTGCCCCATCACGTTCAACTCGGCAGATCAGCTCAAGTGCGCAGCTACCGCTGGCGCCCTCCCGATGCTTTGCTCCCCAGTCATCAGCAACGTGCAAGTTACCAAGACCCTCATCGACGCTGGCGCAGGGCTCAACGTCCTGTCCGTTGACATGTTTGACAACCTCCAAGTGCCATATGACCAGCTTCAGCCTACCAAACCTTTCTCAGGAGTGACCGAAGGTTCCACCACACCGATAGGGCAGGTCCGCCTCCCTGTCACCTTTAGGGAACGCAAGAACTACCGCACCAAGCTCATCCACTTCGACGTCGCGCACACCCGTTTGCTGTACAATGCCATCCTCAGGTGTCGAGCCCTGGCCAAGTTCATGGTGGTGACACACCACGGCTACAATGTCCTCAAGATGCCGGGAAGCGGCGGAATCATCACGGTCCCATGTGAAGAAAGAGATGCGGTGTGCTCCCTCGAGCGCGCCTTCCAAGCTGCAGCAATCGACGATCCCGACAGCAAGGGCGAGGGCCCTCCTGAGGTCATCCCCAAGAAGAAGAAGCAGTTGCACCGTGCAGGACCTCTGGAGGGTGGCGTCACAGCCGGAGCCTCATCAGGATCAGCGCCCGCTCCAAGGGCGCCTCCCTCCATCACATAGGAAGGCGCGCCCGGTGCCCTTCTCGGGCAGGGCTCGGGGGCTTTCTTCTGGAAGGCCATAGACCTTGCCCACACCATGAGGGAGGCGCTTGGGCACCACTTGGAGGCGTGCTTGACGGAACGTTTCCCTTAGGAGGTCACAGGGCAAGGATCGCCCACCTCTCAGGAGTTCATCACCAAGACCACCCAGGAATTGCAAGATGCAAGGGCCATGCGCGGCGACCGCCGCTCACGAGGTGCAGCTTCCCATCCAGCAAGGATGCCGGGCTGCGCATCTGCATCGACGTTCCAGGGCTCAACAGGGCCTCTTCTCAGGAGCTTTTCTGGCCTTCGCGCGTGGGACGCTGCGAGGGCCCACCGCACAGCTACGTTCGCATGCCCTTCGGCCTACCGAGCGTGTCATTCGCCTACCAGCGCAACCTGCGGCGCATCCTAGCGGCTCAGGAAGCCAGGCACCACGCTGTCCTGACGGAGATGGAGACGGTCCTCAAGGAACCACCTGAGCCCTCAGAGCCTCCTGAGGCTCAGGGCCCCGGTGGCTCGTGAGGATCAACCCCTTCGCTGCGCACCTTCAGCTGCCCCAACTCTCCTTCGTCAACATAACCAGGTGACATTTCCCAAGTTCATTTAGCTGGGAGCGCCCCTTGGGCTGTATCATTCCCAGGCCGCGTGGGTCTGTCCCTGTGCCATGTATCCCTTTTTATGTCTTTAGCTTACCTTGTTGGGAGCGTCCCTCGGAATGCATCATCCCCAAGCCGCTCGGGCCTGACCCAGTGGCATGTATCTCCCATGCACTTATTTAAGCCTGCTACTCTCATGTTTAATCTACCTATTATTACTACCTGCTCGACTATCGCCTCCCACGAGGCCTCCTCACGCCGGCACGGCGCTGGTGCACGGGTCCGTCCCTGCCACATCGAAAAACCTGAGCGGTCGAGCTCTGGCTCGCGGCACGCCCCGCGCACGTCACCTCACCGGGCCCTCAGTGCCTTCACCCCTTCGCGGAGCAACCAGTGGCAGGCTGGCAACCATAATGGCAGATCGTGTTCTTCCTTGTGCTGGCTCGCAGGAATCTCAAGAGGATAACACCAGGTGGCACTGCGAGCTCCCACCTCTTCCAAGTAATCCGCTTGCATGTTAAAAGGGGGGTTCCTGAGGATCGCGACTCAGGAGCTCTTACTAGCTCTCCAGCCCTGACCCCCTGGCCTTGACAGCAGCACGCGACCTGGCATACCAGCGGCAGCTGAGCTCGCTCGAGGGCCGGGACCTGAGGATGTAGAGCACAAAGGAGAGCATTGGGAGGGGGTGGACTTGTATGGGCCTGACCTAGCTACGCTGCGGATGTTTGCGCACAGGTCTGGCGCATCACGAAGAATCGACCCCGGACCGCCAAGATAAGTCACGAGCTCAGATCAACTAATCGTTGGAACCTAGGGGACACGCTCGCCGCAGCCCTATTGCGACAATGTCGCCTCCCTTTCTTATCTTACCACGGCTGCTTGAGCGATAAAGGGGACCCCTTGAGCATCGTGCCTCAGGAGCTCTTACCAGACCTCAGGCCGCTCGCCTCCTGGCCTTGACCACGGCACGTGACCTGGCATACCAGCGACGGCTGAAGCTTGCCTAGGGACCGGGACCTGTCATCATAGAGCAACAAGCTGTCGCGAGATTGGAAAGGGAAGATCGAGCGTAAACTGGACTTGCGCTCAGAAGGCTTCCATAATTAGGATAATATCAACAAAAGACATTGAAGACTCTTTACGCACCCCCACGGGGTACTTCTCGATTCCTCGCAGGGAAAAAAAGATGACAACCTGGGAGAATCCTATCTACACACCCCCGCGGCCGACGCCATCATCAACAGTGGGCCGCGGGAGGCCGGCGCCAGCCCCATCCACATCAGCGACGGCGGCGGCCGGATTCTGCGGCCCTGCTCCGGGCACGGCGAGAGCTCGGGGGCACGTAGTTGTCGTCGCTCGTCTCCGGAGTCTTGTAGAGCTCGGGAGAACCGCTGGACTCCCAAGAGTGGCTGCTGCTGGAGCAGCCGCGAGCGGGGCGCGCCTCATCCTGGCGCTCCCCTTCAGGGCAACACTCCAAGTGGCAACCCTCCGCGTCGAAGACCTTGAAGAACAGCATGGATGTGCCATCGTACTCGAAGTGGATTGCGAGGGTGCCCTCCGCACGGCAAACCCGCGTGACCTCGCCCCAACACGGGTCATGAAGATCTTGCCCGTGGAGACTGCTTCAACCTCTGCTCCGGTCGCGAGAGCGTCGCAGTCGGCATGCTGCAACCAGAGCTCGAGAGGCCCCCTCAGCGGCATCACGTCAGAGAAGAAGCGCGGGAAGCGGATCCAGGAGCTTGGAGGCATCGCCACCCACATCACAAGCTCGCGGGAGGAGTCCGCGGCATGGACTCCAGGAGCGACGGCGCTCGTCGCCGCAGCGCGTCGACCTTGGCCGCGGTGCGCGCGCCGACGCTCGTTGCTCCTTCCTCCCGAGGCCCCGGCTTGGGCGTACAAGGGCAGTGGATACCCAAGAGTAGGCCGCTCACACCAAGGCCTCGTCACCACCTGCATCGCCGCAGCGTCGTGACGGTGGACTGACCTCTTCTTCGGCGGAAGCAGCGCCGACGCGTCGAGGAGAATCTTTCCCTTCTCGTCAGCTGAGAATGTTCGGATCGGCACCATTGAAGTTGCTACTAGTAGTAGAGCGGGAGAAGAAGAAGCAAGTGGAATGGGAAGAAATGGGCGACGGGGACTCCGCCCCCTTCCTCATTTATAGCAGGAGAAGGCCAACCAGTGCCCCCCACGATCACAGGTAATGATGGTTTTCCTTGCATGTCACAGGGACTTGTCAAGTCGAGCAGTCGCCGAGGCAGCGTGGGGAAGCCTAGATGCCCACGTCCAATCAACCGCCACGCGTCAACCGAGGCCGCAAGCTTTTGGGCTCCGCGCTTGACCTTTGGCTTCGCCTCGAAGCGAAGCCTGAGCGTGCCTTCGGCCTGGGGGCTACTGTCGGCATTTGGGAACGGGGGTCCCCAGACTTGCCTGGCTGTGGCCCACGGCGTGGCTGAGCTAGCGGGCTTGTATGGCCCATCTTCATCGACAAGGCATTCAAGACCCTCGTCAGGGGCCAAACCTCGTAAGATGGATGACACAAGAAATCCTCAGGAGTGGCCTCGCCAGGCAGGCTCACAAGGGGCGGAGAGATCAAGGCAAGACAAACCTCGCGAGGCTCTCGTGATGTGAGCCATGACGATCGAGAGCAGGCGGGCGCCAGCGCATGCAGCGTCCTTGTTTCCTCTTTAGTGCCAAGGGGGCAAGCGCAGGCGCGGAGTACCGAGGCATCAAGCAAAGGTTTCCATAGCGGTGCAACGAGACCAAGACCAGCAGGACGGCAAGACGGAGGTCACCATGGAGCCCAAGACGGCGTCCTCACAAGAGCCTTTCGCAGGCGAAGACCACTTTTGGCAGGATAAGCTGTACTAGCTGTCCCCTTTCAAATTGGCCGTTGTTGGCTCCCTTCCCGCTCAATATTTTGGGAGAGGACCAGGGCCTATATAAGTAGAACTAGGCACCACAGTAGGGGCAAGAGAACAAGAGCCAGCCCCTAGCCACACACCAAGCAGAAGAACACCTCAACCTCAGGAGGCTGTTCTTCCCCTTGTACTATTCATCATCAGCCCAAGAGGCAATCCACCACCACCACACTGGAGTAGGGCATTACACCACAACGGTGGCCCGAACCAGTATAAATCTTGTGTCTTTGTCTCGTGAGTTCGTCGAGTTCGTCCGCGAGATCTTAGAGTGCTAGGGCGTGGATCGGTAGGGAGAAGATCTTCGCGCGCCCCGTAGTGTTCGAACCTTGAGGGTTTTGCTGGAACCATGGATCCGACACGCCGCGCCGCCGAAGTAGCACGGAGGTCCTGCCGCAGCGTCCTGGGAAAATTTCTCGCGGGCAGGCGAGGACTCTTATAGGCGCATGCATGCGATGGTCCATAACTAGATGGATCAGATCTCCTGCTGGGCGAGGTTGCAGGACGAGGCTACGGGCATCATCCGACAACTAGGGGAGGACAATGTGAAGCTCCGGGGCGAGCGCGACCTGTTGAGGGCGAAGATCGCCGGAAGGGCGAAGCAGGAGGAGGAGACCGCTGCCTTGTTGCAGAGGACGGGCGTGATCATCAAGAAACTTATGGACGAGAGAGACATGCTCCGCATCGAGCGCAACAGGCTGGTGGAGGAATCCGTGGATGCTGCCAAGCAGCGTATTAAGGACATGAAACTAATGAAAGAGATCATCGCCCGCCGCGAGAACTAGTCTCCGCGATCTGCAGCGCATAAAGAAAGTAGAGTTCAGCGAGCCAAATCGTTGTATGCGTCTTCCTAATTCTTTTGCTCTTGTGTATTTCGGGCGTAGCTGCATGTGGCTTTTTTAATTATCTTCCTAATTATGTAAGACAATTATTATCCACTCTCGTCATCCTTATATATATTCATCAGTCTTGCTATAAGTCGCAGTAGATGCTATATATGTCCGTCGGATCTTACATCAAGATCCGTGCAAAATTTTCTTTTCAGAGTTTTTTCTCTCTTAAATCTCAGTCGAGTGAGACATTGCCATGCCATTAAACAGAGGCTCGAGCACCATTAATGGAGACCTTGGGAGAGAGCTGGATGGCAGATGGAGGTCAAAGGGCTCTCCTCCCGATAAGCACGCGCATGGGTCTGATCCACGCCTCCCGTACTCAAATAGCTACCTTGCACGACGCCTCCTAGCTAATAAGAAAAGGGGACGCATGGCGGCACGTAAATGGTAAATAGAACGCCCACGATTTCAGTAATACTTGTGTTTCCGATTGTAACGTGATAGCACTTGTTCCAAAATGACTTTGTTGATTGTTAATGTGTGCGCCTTCGCAAATCGGACAGCAAAATTACCACAGCATGTTGGTGCCATGTCATGACACCAAGCCAAGTTTCATGATTTTCATGCGTGTTTTGGATTTACAATAATTAAAAAATCAAGTTTCTCAATGTTTCCAACCGAGCCATGACGCCCAGATGTTTGAATTTCATTCCCATTTCTGGCATGGGACCTAGAAATTTACCCGAGGACCCACATGTGATTTTTCAACCAGCTTTATTTCACTGGAGCATGTGCTTGTATTTAAAATTTGAATTATGCACAAAAAGGTTTCTTTAGAGAAGCTCCGGTTTGCAAGAAGCTTATACCAAATCTTGTTCCAAATCGGCCCAATTTTTTACCACAACATGTTAGTGCCATGACATGACACCATGCCAAGTTTCATGATTTCCAGGCGAGTTTTGGATTTAAATGAATTTAAAAACCAAGTTTCTAGATGTTCTCGGTCGAGTCATGACGCCCAGATGTTTGAATTTCATTCCCATTTCTTGCATGGGACCTAGAAATTCACCCAAGGACACACATGTGATTTTTCAACCAACTTTGGTGCACCGGAACATGTGCTTGCAGTTCAAATTTGGATTATGCACATTAAATGTCCAGAAACAAAATTAATGTATAAAAAAGGCCAAACGAATAATTCCAAAATTTAATAGGGCACTCATGTAATTCTATGTTGCCTCTGTAAAGAAAATGTGGGGGGAGGCAGCCTATATTATTTCGCACACAAAGGTATAACAAAATAAAGAAATTAGCATACATATTTAATTCTTGGGTTCTTATTATTTATGCCACTAGTTGTGTATCACTACTCAGTTTTGCCATTAGAAGTTACAACTACTCAAAAAATGCCATCGATCAGTGAGATGCCTGCTCAAAAATGCAATCAGATATCTAAAAAATGGCATCATTAAGTTAGGTGTTTGCTGAGAAATGCCATTAGACATTGTTATTTTCACGTCAAACCCGTTGACCTTGTTACTGGACAAAAATAAGCTGATTCTCACAATGATAACTTAATGGTGTCCAGCACAACACACCCCTCAAATAAAACTAAGCACCCTGGAATTCTTTGACAAAACTAAGCACCCTGAAATTCTTTGACAACTAAACTGCTGGCTATATGATGTTGGCCATATATATTGTACGTATATAATGTGAAGAAATGAGTGGTAGTACTATACCAACTAAAAGATGAAATGTACAAAATATAACGAGAAGAAACATAACATAGTTCTGTTGGGGGCTCAGCACAACACACCCCTCAAATTAAACTAAGCACACCTGAAATTAAACTATGCAACTAATCCGGTAGACACTGCATTAGAACCACCATGAGCAACGACACTGCCACCTTACTCGCAGTCCTCGTCCACGTCCTCGACTTCATCCTTGTCCCTCTTCCTCTTGGCCGATACTTCTTTGCTTGAACCGCACACTTGGCTCTTGCTCTTCATCCAACCCTTATAGATATTGAAACAAAGGTAGCCATCCATTGCAGCATAGTGGATGTGTTCTATATCTAGTACATTCCACTGCCATGAATGACGATGAAACGTGTACGAAGGTTTCTCTAGTTTACCGTACGTAGCATGAACCATGGCTCCTGCCAGGGTCAGCATTGAAGGCTGACCACGGAAGGGCAGCAGCTGATTCTTCTGGAGGTCGAAGGGGTTGCCTACAACGAGGCCTATTTGACCCAGGACTCTTTTGTCATTCGTAAAGTCTACATTAACGAATTTGACTAGGCCGCCCTTGAGGAAGTTCTTAAATTCCTCGCACTCAACGTCGGCAAGGCATATGTGGTAAACCAAGCATAAGTCATGCACGCAAACCTGGATCACGACAGGCTTCTTCTTCTCATCCTCCTTTAGATCCTTCTCTTGTCCCGGGACTGTGGTGTACTCAACATCTAGCCCAGCGACCCACTCATCATTTGAGTTTTCGAACATGCGACTGAAGCAATCAAGGCATCCGTTCACCGTCGCGGAAGAACGGGTGTAGATGACGTCGAACTCATCATCGGTGATGGTTCTAACCTTGTACTCACCGCCGATCATGGAGATTTGGGACGCCATGAATTTGGGAGGAGGGTTAGGACTAGTGGAACTACCGTAATGTCAAAGGACGGGACGACTAGGAGCGAACTGCCTTAATGTTTAAGGACGTCTGGGGACGAGTAGGAGCGAACTTCCAGCGGTTTTTCGATTGTAAAAATGCTGAGTGGGGCGTGCGAACGGCAGGGTAGTGGCTTGCCCGCTGGATAAATGGATTCATGCACAGTGCTATGGGGGCCCAATTAGATGTCATGTCTACTCGACGCCCAATTAAATGGCTTTCGATGTCATGTCAAGCGTCGGGAAAATTACAGGTGATACGAAGATTTCCATTCTCCCATGATATGGGCTTCCGAGAGCCCTTGTATCTGAGATCGAACGGTTGTATGGCGTGATTCTAGACCTATGGGTGAATATCCTATCCTGGAGGGTTATTCTGCAAATTTTCAGCAACTTAGCATGCGACCATTCGATCTCAGATCCAAGGGCTGCCAGCAGCCCGTATCATGGTCGCGCCACCTACCACGACCGTCGCCTCGCTTGCGCGGTCGCGCCCTTGGAGATTTAACATGGGGCGTTCGGCTATCTGATGTTGGCATGTCATACATAGTCATCACTTAGTCACTAGTACTACAACAAGGTTATCTATAAGGTTGGCTATAAGAGTTTTTTTCTTCTCTCTATCTCTTTCTTGGTTGTATTTATAGCATTTGCAAAGGAGTGACCTCTTTCAATGAAATGGTGCTTAGATGAGGTGATAAGGGCATTAAATGGCTTAGCAATCAAGTCCCTAATGCATAGGTGCTTAGTTTTTTGTTGCTATGTTTGCTTCATTTAATTAACTATAGACTCAAAATTGTCTTTTCACCTAGGTACACAAGCTTAGCACCGTTTCTTCCTTGGGTCACCAAACTAGTCTCTCTCTTCTTAATTAACTTGCCACATTAGACTTTATGCCTATGTGGCAAGCTTAGCACTTGTAGGAGCAAGTAAGTACTCCATCCGTTCCAAAATAGATGACTCAACTTTGTACTAACATAGTACAAAGTTGGGTCATCTATTTTGGAACGGAGGGAGTGCAATAGTGGGCTATAAGCCCGCTTTACATGGCATTTTTGCATATGTGGAGGAAAGAGGCAAGGAAAAAGTGGAGGAGTGGGCTCTCATGCAAGAGCCAGCCTCTACATGGTGGAGCATTGGGAGAGGTACCTGTATGGAGGTGGTCAGGAATCGGGAGACTCACGCCGGTCATAGCGCCGTAGTTAAAATGATAATGGCAAGTCAAATCATGGGGCCCCACCTATCCAACAGTAACTCAAGAGTCAAATCACACAGCCCTACGTTTGCAGCAGCCTACTCCCTCGTCTTCTCGCGTCTCTGTCGAACCGACTAGCCGGAACTGTCCCGCGTACCGCGTAGGAAAAGCCCCGCCCTCGACTTTTAAATAGTACAGTATACTAATTTTGTATCCATGGATTGCGCCATGAAGCAAATCCTCAAGAAAACGGTGGTACACATGTACGGAGTATACAGCACGCCCGTCGCGTTCGCGTCGCACCCCAGACGGTCGGTTTGGCACACCGCTCTCCGAATGGAACACGCGTCATATTGGATTTGCACAGACATGTGGGACCACAATTGAGAACCGACCATATGCACACTCCCCGGCCCAAGTCGGGTGAGTTAATAGAAGAGAGAGACGAGCGATAGTACTACTAGAGGATTGTTGTAGGAGTACATACGTTGGTACCTGGACGATCCTTGCAAGACACGGAAGATCAGTTCGTCCATGCTTGTGACTAGACTCCAGCAGACACACCTGGATTGGCTATCGTCTACATATCGTGCAGGCTGTATTGTACAGGGCTGTAGTTCTGGTGAGAAATCTAAAAAAAGTTTCTTGTCATCTCGCAAAATTAGGTGGCATGTGCTTCGGATCACTGCGAGGGTTAAACAGCGACAACTGAGTTGGGCTAGTCATTGGGGGCACATGCACGAAGACTACTCGACTGCCATCTATGTCAAGCCGGCTATGTTAATTAGGACATCTATCGACGGACCCCTTTTCTACGAGTTTATCTTTAATTTGAGCTTTGATCCTCGTCTAGTTTGTCCGTCGGGATTCATCTTGTCTCCTTTGGGCAATGAGGTTATGATTTCTTGTCATGTGGCATTTTTTCATGTTATATGTTATAATCCGGTGCTTCAGATCAAAATGATGACAACTGCGCCTCCGGGGCACGTGCATGAAGACTTCTCGACAGTCATTGCCGAGTTCAAGACGGCTCCGGTCGGTAGACAAAAGAAAACTAGTACTCCACTATATAGGCAGGAGCCTCCGCGCTTGCTTGCTAGTGTTGATCTCTTCACACTGTCTCATCCTCTCCAGATCTAACACGATAGCGGTGGCCACACTCTCTCTCTCTTCTCACCGCTAGTCACAGATCCAGCCGGATCCTCTCCGCCGGGGAAGGTGAGAAGGTGCAACGTTCACGCGGTTGTCCTCGGCGACGGCTCTTACCGATTGCCGGCGCGTCCCAACCAGCGTGCCTTGCTGTTCTCTCCCAAGCATCGCTGGCGAGGGAGGGCCTCCCAACCCTTCTTCCTCACTGCCGTAGTGCGGGCAGATCCAGCCTCCCGCGGCCCACCTAGCGACATGCCGGCGACCCTCAGGTATAACTTCCTTCAAAACCGGCCTTGCTATACTTCCCGAGCTCCTAACGTCGCTGCATTTGTATCTTTTACTATTTCTCAGGCCCCCTCGTAGATAGGATCGATGGGCTATTCGAAAACCACCTAATTTTTTACTGTTAAGAGGTAAAACTAGTTCATGCACTTGAATCTAGTACTACTTGTTTAAAACAAGGAAGAAAGGGGGTGGGGGTGGGGGAAGATTTGTTACCTGAATCTAGGACTTGGTCAAAAGAGGAAATAATGGGGGGAAAAGTAGTAGAGACTGGCTATCCAACTGGTCTCTAGGTCTAATAGGGAAATAAAGGGAACGCAGTACAAACTCAATATAAACCCGATCTATTCCTTGAAAAAGGAAAGAAAGTGGGGACTGGGGGACAAGTCAACAGAGTAAGTCCAGCACTAGATTTGCTAGCCTCACACAGTATAAGGTGGCTATATACCGAACAAAAATGGGACCAACCCAGATATCCTCTTCTGATGTTTGTTGCCCCGAGCCGCTCTTATGTAATGCTACTGGTAAAATGTAGCAGTCGCACTGTTAAAAGTAAGGACACGTTAAACCAATGTTGTTTTCAATGTAATGCCTCCAGTAATATGAATCAATGGCACTTTTTTTCACGTCCTTCTAAATTTCCCATTAAGATAAGTTGCTTCTTTTCGGTAGAGATGCAACTGTCCTGGTCCGCCTACTCTCCCGTGCCCAAATACCGACTCTGTAGCAGCTGTTAATGTACTGTTGCTGGTAAAATGAAGCAATTGCACCATTAAAGTAATGTCGTATTTAACGATTATCATACTTAATCCTAATGCCCACACTAATATCTAGCAATGCTGCTAGAAATTGCTACTGCCCTTGTACGATTGCAATTCAGATAAGGAACATGCTTTTTTTATTTGATGCATGTTTCATCACTTCTTAGTCACCCTCCTTTCCACCTTTTTTGTGCAAACAGAGATATACATTTCACGCTTGATCTTAGTTGAATTACACAAATGATATCCAAATTATAGTTGAACATTCCAGGAGCTTCACGACCAACCTTGATGTTGCTCAATTTTATTGCAACTAATGAAGAAGAAGCTCTGTGGGTTTCGTTTTCTGATGGAAATGGAACCGGGGCTGGAGCCCTTTTCTTAAAAAAAGAAGAAGAAAAAGCTGCTAGCTCATGGGACATTGCTTCATTTTAGGTGAACTACACCAAAAGGTCCCATGAATTGAATCATCCATGTTGGTGACTGGTGTCATCCCTTCTACGATGGCGTTGACTGCAGATATGGTTCCCAACACGAGGTATGTTCCTTTTTGGTCTGACCGTTTGCCAAAGATCCTGCATGTTGATCCTGCTCTTGTGCTACTGTTTTTGGCACTGCCATGATAAAGCAGTAATGTTATTATTTTGCACCTTAATCTAGTGGCACTATTAGTTTGAGGCAATGTTTTGGCACCGCTAGTGCCACTGTTTTTTTATATATTGAAAGAGGGGGTTCCCTCCGAATTCATTAAATAAACCCAACCATAGAGAACCATTATCCGACAAGATCTCAGTGTAAACGGGCAGTTATGCAACTACTACTAGAACGGACTGAGTACTAGCAGGAGACAAGTTCGCCACATAAGCTAGGCAGGTAGGGGGACGCAACATCAACTCGACCATGTTTGGATTACAACCCAAATGCTACCACAGAAACATCGGGGGGAAGATAGGGACTTAAAGAGCCAGCTTCACCATCCCAGTCTAAGCACCCCCGACCTTCATCCTTGCGACGCACGGTGCACCTCGTTTGCCACCTGCTCGACCCTAGTGTCACTGATAAAATGAAGTAATAATACAATTAAAATAGAGTGAGTGTCCTCTCTATCATTTCATTTCCAACGTAGATAAAGAAAGTGCTTCTCTTTGTTAATGTATGTTTCATCAACTTGTCCCATTGTTAATGTTTAAGCGTTTCTGCAGAATGGGGTGCTGAATTTAGTTGATCTGCACAAAATAGAGATTTGAATGTCTCAAGGCCCCTCCTTCTACTACCACTGTACACTGATGTTCATCACTGGCAGAAGGTGTATCGGGGATACTTGGGACGATTTCCAGTATGAGGCGTCGCAGGGCCCATCTCGCCCTCGCAGCATGGCATACTATGATACTATCGCAATATTTTCTTCTATTTATTTTATGTGTTTCATTAACTAGTGCCACTATAATGTAATCACACTTTTTCATTATCTGTGCAAACAGGGCTATTCAGCTGCATTTTGGTGGAACTGAACAAATTTACGTATGGAACCGGCATAAATGCAGAGTACGAGGTCTGCCAAGTAAAAATTACCGACACCAACCATGCTCCATGCACACATTGGCATCCACCACCACAAGTGGGATGTGTGGCTCTCTCTGTCTTCGGATCTTTCTCGGCAGCAAATCCTCTAACCAAATACTAGTAGCTTATATTGGCAGTTTTCTAGGAAGTACTCTTTTCTGAAAGAAGCACCAATCTATTTTTCTTTATTTGTACACAGTGTCACAACTTTCACCCAAAGGTCCAGAGCTATTTAAGGGTGATTGGCGTAGTACTTGGGGACTGATTGTAAGCATGATTTTCATTAGCTGTCACATTGATTGTAAGCATGAGTAGGTCAAAGATTAGGTTAGTGTGAAGCTTACCTTAAACCCTACCTCCGCCGTTGAAATGAGGCGAGCGTCGATGGAACTATGGAGAACGGTGGGGAAGCGACGTCGCGCCATCCGGCCTCCTCTTGCGGTGGGAGAACGAATACTCCTGTGGCTCCGGCTGGCTTTGCACCCTCAAGAACGACACACCGTACTCAATCGATTCGTTATCCTCTGGGTGCTCGACCTTCGACCTGCACGCCCACCACCTCCGCCTGACTTTCGCCTCAGGCGAATCTGTCTGCTCCATCGCCCAGAGGAGATACTCGATGAACTCGAAGGACCGCGGCGTGACTGTCGCCGAGGAGTACATGTACATCGCCGCCGTCTCGCTCTTTCGCATACATTGCCACATGGCCCTCACCGTCCTCGAAATCTCCCACTCATTGTCAAACCAAGTAAGGATCTCCTTCAACCTGGTTAACTTTGCCTGGTCGCCGCCGGTGATCTGCCTGATTCGCTACTGCATCCTCTCCATAAATGTCCTTCTGAGTGGTCCCGTGCTAGCTTTGGAAGATGGGAGGAGAGACGGTGGTCTTGCAATGGAAAACAGGGAGAGGCGAGACAGTGATTTTGGAATGGAGATGATGGAGAGGAGAGGAGGTGGTTTTGCAATGGAGAAGAGGGAGAGGCGACACGGTGGTTTTGGAATGGAGATGATGGAGAGGAGAGGAGGTGGTTTTGCAATGGAGAAGAGGGAGAGGCGAGACAGTGGTTTTTGAATGGAGATGATGGAGAGGAGAGGAGGTGGTTTTGCAATGGAGAAGAGGGAGAGGAGCATGCGGCAGCGATTTAGGATTGGACGAGAGGGCCAGTGGGCTGTGACTGGATAAAAATCAAAATCAATTTATCCTTCAATTAAGAAAGCGACCCCACATTAACTAGTCTCCCTTTTATTCTGGGTCATAATTGACCATGATTTTCACAAATAAAATATATGTTATACTTTGCAAAATATAATTTGAAAGTACATTCAGATACGAACCAAACGATACAATTTTTGGTGACATGCATTCTCATTTTGCTTGTCAAATACAGTACGTGGTCAAAATTTGACTCAAAATACACAAAAAAAAATACTTCCAAGACCAGCGTTGCTGTTCCGCTCTTCTCCTCTTAAACCACCACCACTCCTCTCATGTTCCAATCTAAATCCAGTGCCACTCCTCTCCTCTTCCATTTCAAAACCACCGCCCGTCCTCTCCTATTCCAATTCAAAACCAGCGTCACTCCTCTCCCGTTCTAATCCAAAACCAGCGCTGCTCCTCTCCTCTTCCATTCAAAAACCACCGTCGGCGAGTGAAGGTGCTGTGGAGAAGTAGATCGATGGAGGAGTACAACCGATACATGAGGATAGCAGACGACAACCCTGTGAAGCTAGCTAGGATGTTGGAGATACAGTCTTGGTTTGAAAACAAGGACCAATTAGGGGCGACGGCGACATCCATGGCCAAATATCTGCAACAAAGCGAACAGGCGGTGATACTTCCGAAGGGAGTCGCACGGGAGTACATAGAGCTGCTCCTCTGGACCATGGAGCAAACAGATTCACTAAATCCGATCGTTAGGGAGCGGTGGTGGGAGTATCGATTCCAGATGGCGCATCCACCAGAGATTGAAGGATCGAGCATCTACAGGGTGCCGTTTGTGAGGGTGTCGTGCCAGAGCGAGCCGGTGGAGTCTTCGTCGACCGAACCCAACTGCAAGAGGAGAAAAACAGTTGGCCCGACGATGCTTCCCCGCCATCCTCTCCCTTGCCGTTCACATCGTCTCACGGGGCCGCTGTCTGCCGCCGAGGAATAGGAGGGACTGGCCCCCCCAGCCCAATAGTCGGGCAGGTTGTGAATTGTAAGGAGGATCTTAGGGTTGTCAGTATTAGCAGGTTGTGAATTGTGTTTTGTGTTGTGTATTTTGAGAGTACTTTCAGATATGAATGTCTTTTGCATTTCAGATTTGCAGTATTGAGCATATGAAGTATTTTATGAATTCTAGAGATCTATTTTTAGCACTTAAAAAATGTAGTTTCATAGGAGTATAAAAGTGCAGACAATGTGATTCTCAAAGAAGACATTGCAAGTTTGAGTTTCAGATAAGAAACTCCAAGTTCAGTTTCAGATAAGAAACTGCAACTTTCAGAGACAGAGCATTTATATTAACAAGGCCTTTTCAAATAGTGTTAACATCATGTTGGAAATTTTATTCATGGTCGAAACAGGAACTACCAGCCAGTTAACATCATGCTGATCAACATTCATGCATAGCACATCTTCATATGATGCACAGTCGAAAAGATATGCTATTTTAAAAACAGAGAAAATGAGGGACGAAGTTTTGGCATGTGTTGGACGTGGTGTGCGTAGATGAAAATGGGACCCACATGTCAATAAAGGCAGAGGCAAAAAATTTGGAGATATTTTCTCTGCACAAGTGGAATCGAACCCGGGCGGAACAGCTGTCGGGTAGTGTCACTCGGCCATTAGGCTAGTTCAGTTGTTTCGTTACTAATAAGGTGTAGCGACCCGACCTCAAACGGTCAAGTCTCTGTGCTTCAGTGTCATCCCTGGATCACTAATGTTGACACACACAGTACTCGAAGGATTTATAACAGATTAGTAATCACACACTTATTACATCGAATGTCTCAAAAGAGAACTTATTACACTAAATATGGCTTGAGGCCATCTAAATAAGATAACAGCAGAAGACTTGGAAGATAGGTGAGTCCATCAACTCCAACGGCATTGCTGAGATGCACAACAACGACCTATCTCACCTTTACTCGTCGTTTGAAAAGTCTGCAACATAATACGTTGCAGCCCGAAAACGGGTCTACACATGGAATATGCTGGCAATATAACACAATAGAGCAATGAACAGATAAATGCTATCACTACATGCATATATGGCTGGTGGAGGTTCTATGGTTATATGGTTTTTGCGAAAAGCCAATTTATCCCTACAACAAAGGAATATATTTTATTTAACTATCATGGTGGTTGAACAACATTGAGAAGGTACCTCCAACTCAATCCCAATTAAAAGTAATTATCAACCCAACAAATTAAGTTAGAGTGATGAGATACTTATGATAATCCAAGTACTAGATACTCAAGATGTCCATAACCGGGGACACGGCTAACCATGATAAGATTGTACACTCTGCAGAGGTTTGCGCACTTTTCCCCACCAGACTCGATCTCCTCCGTTGGATTTCCCGCACTTCATGGTGTTTGAGAAACGGATGACCGAGACATTGTCTTTCAGAAGCATTAACTCTAACCCCGGCTAGACAGTACCAACCTACATCCCTCTACATCTGCTAGCATACCACTGGAAGAGGTCATGCAAGTTACTAAACTATGCTAGAGCCAATAATAGCTTGTGGCTGCACACAAAAGTTTCTAGCATGAAATATCTCAGATCCCTTTGATCCTGGGTGGTGGACCGTAGGATTATCACACGGGTACTCCGGGATATCCTAGGACAACACTGGATTCTCCAGGTGCCCAAACAAGCAATCCACCCAGATGTGTATTAAAGTTCCCACCTTAAGTTGAACCATTAAATAATCATCTCACATCTGTCATGGATTCACTCACCCAAACCATGTCTACGAGCATAGCATAGCAGTATCATCATAACGTAGAAGTAACTCCAAAGGGTTTGATAATAAACAGGGCAATAGGTTCTACCTCATCAACTACTTCCCAATACCCACAAGTTAATCACGTCCTAATCATGCAGTGTTTGAGGTTTGGAACTAATGCATAAAAACTGGGTATGAAAAGAGTATGATCAATGTGTTACTTGCCTTGCTGACGATCCACAAAACCTAGTGACTCGTATTAGCACGCTTCGCAGTCCGGGAATTCTATCGCAAACAAACAATAGCATACATAAGAAATAAAGCAAAGATGCACGAGTAAAACTCAAATAAGAAGATCGAATCTGAAAATGCAACTGAAGAGATTCGATTTGCAAAAAGAAATCAAATCAAACGGAGCAACGAAACTCAAACCACGAAAGAAACAAGATCTGATTACTAATCTGGACTAAAGTCAAATTTTATAGTACCAAAATCTTGTTCAAGTTGGTTAAACAGAAAGAGAACTTCGAGATGAAGATCTAGGCACTTGAATCGCCTGATTCCGATAAACGAGCGAAAATATAAACTAAAATGAAAATCGGGTCTGAAATCGCGATCGAAAATAATCGCGAAAAACCCTGGAAAAAGAAAAATTGATGAACAGGATAACGAACGAACGTTCGCTGTCTGCGGCTAATGGGTGAACGGCGTTCATTAAAATGAATGTACGGACGAACGTCCGCAAAATAACTAAACCGAAAAAAGAAAAGATCTATTAAAAGAATAGATCTAGGGCTTCGAAAATAAAAACCGATCGGTTTAAAAAAACCGGCGGCTACCTCGTGGAACGGGACGGCGGCGGCGGCATACTCTGGCGGCGGGGCAACTCCGGCGGTGGGGCGGCGGCTGGCGGCGGGGCGGCGCTAGGGTTCGGGCGGGGCTGGCGGGTGGCTGGGGCGGCTCGGGCCTTCGGCCTTTAAAGGGCCGGCCGGGTCAGTGTCCCAGGCGGACACGGCCCGGTAAGGCGCTGACCTTTTAAAAAACAATATTCTGACGTGCAAAAAAACGAAAAAAAGGAATACTAAACGGACTCCAAAAATGCTAAAATAAATTTTCGCCGTCCTTTAAAAATCTACCGGACAAGGTGAACATTTATTTAGGACTCTAATGCAATTTTTAAAAACGCATATTTTTCCTAATTCAAATAGAATAGCAATAAAATCCAAATAAAAATGTTTATTTGTTTTTAATATTTTCCTCCAATATTTCATTATTTTGGGGAATTCATATTATCCCCTGTCATATATTTTGATATGAAATATTTTCGAAGAGAAAAATAATTAAAACAAATGACCCTTCTTTCAACATTTGATAAAATTCAAATATGAAAACGGTGAAATCCCCAACTCTCTCCGAGGGTCCTTGAGTTGCTTAGAATTTCGAGGATCGCAAAATGAAATGCAATAAAATATGATATGCATGTATGACCTATGTATAATATTCCAAATTGAAAATTTGGGATGTTACAAACCTACCCCCCTTAAGATGAATCTCGCCCTCGAGATTCGGGTTGGCTAGAAAATAGGTGTGGGTGGTCTTTGCGTAGATCATCCTCTCGTTCACAGGTGGCTTCATCCTCGGTATGGTGGCTCCACTGAACTTTGCAAAACTTGATAACCTCGTTGCGAGTAACTAGGCTAGCAAACTCAAGAATCTTGAGAGGCTTCTCCTCATAGGTCAGATCATTGTCCAACTGAATTGCATCCAGGGGTACTGTATCTCTGAGCAGTATATCGGCCATCTCTGCATGTCACTTCTTCAACTGGGATACATGAAACACATCATGAACTCCTGACAATCCTTCAGGTAACTCCAACTTGTAGGCTACCTCTCCCATGCGTTCCAAGACACGGTACGGTCCTACAAATCTCGGGGCTAACTTTCCCTTAACTCCAAAACGTTTAACTCCTCGCAGAGGTGACACTCGAAGATATGCTCTGTCTCCGATCTCATAGACCACCTCCTTGCGTTTCGAGTCTGCATAACTCTTCTGTCTAGACTGAGCTACCTTTAGTCGGTCTCGAATTAGCTTAACCTTCTCTTCAGACTATTTGATCAAATCTGGTCCAAACAACTGACGGTCTCCTACTTCATCCCACATCAATGGCGTTCGGCATCTTCTCCCATATAGGGTTTCGAAAGGTTCCATCTTCAAACTGGCCTGCTAGCTGTTGTTGTATGAAAACTCCACGTACGGCAAATTGTCATCCCAACTAGATCCATAATCTAGTGCACAAGCTCTCAACATGTCCTCCAGAATCTGATTGACTCTCTCTGTTTGTCCGTCTGTCTGCGGATGAAAGGCTGTGCTAAACTCTAGCCTGGTCCCCAAAGTCTGGTGCAGCTGATGCCAAAACTTTGAAGTAAACGGTGTTCCTCTATCTGATACGATGGTCCTCGGAACTCCTTGCTGACATACGATCTTGGTCATATATATCTTGGCTAACTTTGCACTTGTATAGGTGGTTTTCACTGGGATAAAGTGGGCCACTTGGGTCAAACGATCCACTACTACCCAAATAGAATCATATCCTGATCGGGTCCTGGGAAATCCGGTGATGAAAGCCATGCCAAGCTTGTCCCACTTCCATTCGGGTATCGGCATAGGCTGCAGTAATCCTGCTGGCTTCTGATGTTCCGCCTTTACTCTCTGACATACATCACATATAGCTACATACTCGGCAATATCCTTCTTCATACCAGTCCACCAGAAACGCTCCTTCAAATCCAAATACATCTTGGTGTTTCCGGGGTGTATCGAGTATGGCGAGTCATGGCCCCCCTGAAGTATCAACTTCCTGATCTCGCGTTGTTGGGCACATAAACGCGGTCCTCAAACCATAAGGTGTCGTGCTCATCCTGACGAAAACCTTTGGCCTTTCCTTTGCTCATTCTCTCCTTTATCTCTGCAATTTCTTTGTCATCCTTCTGAGCTTCTCGAATCTTTCCCAACAATGTATACTGAACATCCATTGCTGGAACAAAACCTCTAGGAACAATCTCCAAACGAAGTTCCCTGAGATCCTCAACTAACTCCTTTGGCATCCCTCCGCTTACGAGGGTATTGGCATAACTTTTCCGGCTCAAAGCGTCTGCTACGACATTGGCCTTTCCTAGATGATAGTGCAACTTCATATCATAATCCTTTATGAGCTCCAACCATCTCCTCTGCCTAAGGTTCAGCTCCTTTTGGGTGAAAATGTACTTCAAACTCTTGTGATCCGTGTACACATCACAACGGTTTCGAATAAGGTAATGTCTCCAGGTCTTGAGTGCATGCACTACGGCTGCTAACTCCAAATCATGGGTAGCATAATTCAACTCATGCCGTCGAAGGTGTCGAGATGCATACGAAATAGCTCTTCCGTCTTGCATAAGTACTCCTCCAAGTCCTAAGCGAGAGGCGTCGCAATACACTTGGAAATCCTTGCGTATATCCGGCAGAATCAGCACTGGGGCTATAGTCAAACGCTTCTTCAACTCCTGGAAACTTGCTTCACATTCTTCAGTCCAATAGAATTTGGTATCCTTCTTTAATAACTCCGTCATAGGTTTCGCAATCTTGGAAAAATTCTCAATAAATCTCCGATAGTATCCCGCGAGTCCAAGAAAACTGCGGATCTCGCTAGCTGAGTTGGGTGCCAACCACTTAGTGACTGTCTGAACCTTGGTGGGGTCTACTGCTATACCTTCTCCTGATACAACATGTCCAAGGAATCAAACTTCCTTCAACAAAAACTCACATTTGCTAAACTTGGCATACAACTGATGTTCCCTGAGCTTCTCGAGAACTAAACGCAAATGCTCCTTGTCCTCCTCTTCATTCTTCGTGTATACCATTATCATCAATGAACACCACCAGAAACTTATCCAAGAATTCCATGAATACCTTATTCATCATACTCATGAAATAGGCAGGGGCGTTAGTCAGTCGAAATGACATGACCGTATACTCATATAACCAGTACCTTGTGGTGAATGCTGTTTTTGGTATATCCTTTTCTTGAATCTTCAGCTGGTGATATCCTGATCGTAGATCGATCTTCGAAAACACTTTAGCTCCTTGCAGCTGGTCAAACAAATCATTGATCATCGACAATGGGTACTTGTTCTTGATCGTCACTTCGTTCAATGCACGATAATCAATAACCATTCTTAACGATCCATCCTTCTTCTCAACCAAGAGCACTGGGCTCCCCACGGTGATGAACTTCGTCGGATGTAACCTTTCTCCAACAACTCCTTAATCTGCTTCTTAATCTCCTCCAGATCGTTTGCGGGCATCCGGTATGGTCTCTTTGATATCGGTCCGGTGCCTGGCAACAGTTCTTTCAAGAACTCGATGTCTCGATCTGGCGGCATGCCTGGTAATTCCTCTGGAAATACATCCGGGTAATCCTTCACAACAAGCACTTCCTCCTGAACAACTCCTGAGAGGGAATTTACTTGGATTCTCCTTGACGAATGCCTGGATACATACTTGATCCTTTTTCCCTCCGGGGTGGTGAGTAGAATTGACTTACTAGCACAATCAATGCTTCCTCCATTGTGGGTATGACCTCCATGGTTATGGGTAAATCCTCCCGAGTTCGGGGTTAAACGAGGCTTCTGCTGAGCTCCTGAGTTGTACCTTCCTTGCCCATACTTCCTCTTGTGGCTCTCAATCTGCTGCGGCTTCCCTTCCATCATAAGAGCCTTGTCTACTAGCTCCTGGTAGTTGTTGAATGTTGCCACCATCAACTGCATGCTCATCACGTCATTCAGCCCTTCCATAAACATCTCCTGCTTCGCGGCATCTGTGGCCACATCATCAAGGGCATAACGAGATAGCTTACTAAACTCCTCTACGTACTGAGCCATAGTACGATTTCCCTGCCGCAATTTGCGAAACTCGCGCTTCTTCATGCTCATAGCTCCAGCTGAGACATGGGCTGTGCGGAATGCTTGCTGAAACTGATCCGAGGTGATATTGGCTATAGGGAAAGTGGCCGTGTAATGTTCCCACCATGAAGCTGCTTGTCCATCCAACTGATGTGCGGCAAAACGCACCTTCTCAGCATCTGTGCATCCTGCGGTGGTCAACTCCCTTCCAATCTTGCGTAACCAGTCATCCGCAACTATTGGCTGCGTGCTACTAGAAAACATCGGCGGCTGAACCTCAGAAAACGGGCTAAGTTGTCAGCTGGAGGTGGTGGTGGCAGGTTGTTGTTGTTGTTGTTGTTGCCTTGGTTCTGGACTAGTATCTGCATCAAGGCATTCTGCTGCTGAATCAACTAGGTGATCTCCGGTGGGAAGACAAATCCGGTGTCACGTCTCGGAGGCATCTGATGGGTTTAGAGCAGAGAGATTAGTATAGAAATGAGGTCTAGTGAGAAAACACTACCCATATGCCCATGAGATAAACACAATCATATCACTCAATCAATCAAGCAAGGACATACAATCGGTCTAGAACTATCATTACAGTGCTCAGACTATACTATATACATGGGCAAAGACTACTAATCATATGGTGGTCATCTAGAAATTTTGATCGGTGGAAGACTCCATGATATCCGCTCCAGCTTCACCTTCACAATCATCCTCACTACCATCAGGGTCGGAGTCGGTGTCATCGATGATGATGTAGTCTTCAGAACAAATTTCCTTGGGTTCGTCGTCTTCTCCTCCTGGCGCGGGGTCTCCCATGAAAACTCCGATCTTCTTTATCAGGTCGTCATTCTTCTTCAATAGTATTGTGATTTCCTCGTCATATCCATCGCGTGTAGACTTGAGTTCCTCTTCTAGCTCTATGATCCTGGTCATCGCCTTCTGCAGATCCTTCATGCATGCGCACATCTGATTCTCCTGGCGTCGAATGTGCTGGTTTAACTCCTGGATGAAAGCTGCAATGGACCTGTCCTTCCTGGTGCTGATCATCTCCCATTGCTCGTCTCGGCGCCCACATATCTGGTAGATAGTATCCTTGAGATCCTTGTGGTAAACTTCGCCGATGAGTCCCATGGCGATGTGGGCTGCCATGCTCTTTCCTAGAATCCAGGTTGGTGCATCAAAGGAAAACTCTATTAGCTCCGTAACTGGCATGAATGTCCTTCCTGGAACTTGAACTCGAATCATCCAGCGCTCCTCTTCTGGTAAAGTGGCGGTGTAGGTCCCGGTGAAGCTTGGTATTCCGATGTTCAGGTACCAAGTGACTTCCTTCAAGTGTCGTCCAAAGGGTGTGTCTTCATCCGGTTGTGCAAACTTGTTCGTCGAATCTGCCATCCTAAGGAGTAGAAAATGGAGGGGAGTCAGAAATGAGTAGAGAAGAGTGACCTATGGCTTATCTTAGTGGTCGTGTCCTACACTCAGCGTGTGCTCTGATACCATCTTGTAGCGACCCGACCTCAAACGGTCAAGTCTCTGTGCTTCAGTGTCATCCCTGGATAGGTAATGCTGACACACACAGTACTCGAAGGATTTATAACAGAGTAGCAATCACACACTTATTACATCGAACGTCTCAAAAGAGAACTTATTACACTAAATATGGCTTAAGGCCATCTAAATAAGATAACAGCGGAAGACTTGGAAGATAAGTGAGTCCATCAACTCCAACGGCATAGCTGAGATGCACAACAATGACCTATCGCACCTTCACTCATCGTCTGAAAAGTCTGCAACATAATACGTTGCAGCCCAAAAACGGGTCAGCACGTGGAATATGCTGGCAATATAACACAGTAGAGCAATGAACAGATAAATGCTATCACTACATGCATATATGGCTGGTGGAGGCTCTATGGTTATATGGGTTTTGCGAAAAGCCAATTTTTCCCTACAACAAAGGAATATATTTTATTTAACTATCATGGTGGTTGAACAACAATGAGAAGGTACCTCCAACTCAATCCCAATTAAAAGTAATTATCAACCTAACAAATTAAGTTAGAGTGATGAGATACTTATGATAATCCAAGTAATAGATACTCAAGATGTCCATAACCGGGGACACGGCTAACCATGATTAGATTGTACACTCTGCAGAGGTTTGCGCACTTTTCCCCACAAGACTCGATCTCCTCCGTTGGATTTCTCGCACTTCATGGTGTTTGAGAAACGAATGACCGAGACACAGTCTTTCAGAAGCATTAACTCTAACCCCGGGTACACAGTACCAACCTACATTCCTCTATATCTGCTAGCCTACCACTGGAAGAGGTCCTGCAACTTACTCAACTATGCTAGAGCCCATAGTAGCTTGTGGCTGCACAGGGAAGTTTCTAGCATGAAATATCTCAGATCCCTTTGAGCCTGGGTGGCAGACCGTAGGATTATCACACGGGTACTCTGGGAAATCCTAGGACAACACTGGATTCTCCAGGTGCCCAAACAAGCAATCCACCCAGATGTGTATTAAAGCTGCCACCTTAAGTTGAACCATTAAATAATCATCTCACATCTATCATGGATTCACTCACCCAAACCAAGTCTACGAGCATAGCATAGCAGTATAAGCATAACGTAGAAGTAACTCCCAAGGGTTTGATAATAAACAAGGCAATGCGTTCTACCTCATCAACTACTTCCCAATACCCACAAGTTAATCACATCCTAATCATGCAGTGTTTGAGGTTTGGAACTAATGCATAAAAACTAGGTATGGAAAGAGTATGATCAATGTGTTATTTGCCTTGCTGACGATCCACAAAACCTAGTGACTCGTAGTAGCACGCTTCGCACTCCGGGAATTCTAACGCAAACAAACAATAGCATACATAAGCAATCAAGCAAAGATTCATGAGTAAAACTCAAATAAGAAGATCGAATCTAAAAACGCAACTGAACAGATTCGATTTGCAAAAAGAAATCAAATCAAACGGAGAACCGAAACTCAAACTAAAAAAGAAACAAGATCCGACTACTAATCTGGACTAAAGTAAAATTTGACAGTACCGAAATCTTGCTCAAGTTGGTTAATCAGAAAGAAAACTTCGAGACGAAGATCTAGGCGCTTGAATGGCCTGATTCTGATAAACGAGCGAAAAGATAAACTAAAACGAAAATCGGGTTAGAAATCGCGATCGAAAATAATAGCAAAAAACCCTGGAAAAAGAAAAACTGACGAACAGGCTAACGAACGAACGTTCGCTGTCTACGGCTAATGGGTGAACGGCGTTCGTTAAAACGAACGTACGGAAGAACGTCCGCAAAATAACTAAACCGAAAAAAAACCGAACCGATCTATTAAAAAATAGATCTAGGTTTTCGAAAATAAAAACCGATCGGTTTAAAAAATAGGCTGCTACCTCTTGGAATGGGACGGCGGCGGCGGCGGGGTGGCGAGGCGGCGGCGTCCGGCGGCGGCGGGGCGCGGCGCAGCGGCGACGGCGGCTGGCGGCGGCGGCTAGCGGCGGGGAGGCGCTAGGGTTCGGGCGGGGCTGGCGGGTGGCTGGGGCGGCTCGGGCCTTCGGCCTTTGAAGGGCCGTCCAGGTCAGTGTCCCAGGCGGACACGGCCCGGTAAGGCGGTAACCTTTTTAAAAAAGAATATTCCAACACTCAGAAAAACAAAGAAAAGAAATACTAAACGGACTCCAAAAATCCTGAAATAAATTTTCCCCGTCCTCTAAAAAATACCGGACAAGGTGAACATTTATTTAGGACTCTAATGCCATTTTGAAAACGCATATTTTTCCTAATTCAAATAAAATAGAAATAAAATCCAAATAAAAATGTTTATTTGTTTTTTTAAAAAATTCCTCCAATATTTCATTATTTTGGGGAAGTCATATTATCCCCTCTCATATATTTTGATATGAAATATTTTCGAAGAGCAAAATAATTAAAACAAATGACCCTTGTTTCAACATTTGATAAAATTCAAATATGAAAACGGTGAAATCCCCAACTCTGTCCGAGGGTCCTTGAGTTTCTTATAATTTCTAGGATCGCGAAATGAAATGCAATAAAATATGATATGCATGTATGACCTATGTATAACATTCCAAATTGAAAATTTGGGATGTTACATAAGGCACTTCCTCAGGTGGTCGGATCTCCTCCTGCACCTTTGTGCGCTCGCCGCAACACCGCTGTCTGCCGTTGTGAACAAGCTGAACAAACGAGAGGAATCTAGAGAGGACTGTACGTGGAGAGGCAGACAGGCGGGACCCACCAGGTCTATGGCCATACGCAAGCAAGTGCCTCATCGCAAAAATACTTCCTCCTAATGCTATACTGACGTTGGGGCCCATGGGTTTGTCAACATAGTTACATTTTTTAGGTGCTTCAACGCAGTTACTATAGGAGATAAATTCACAACGAAGCCGGGGAGCTGGCAGGTATCATTTATTATCACTGGGGCAGCAAGTATCAGCTGGGTTTTGGGCTGCCCCGTCTTGGCTTTCTTTTTTAACATGCGCAGCCCACGACCTCGGCTGGGAGGTCCATAGGCCTGTTTGTATTTTCTTGAGGGCCATCATGTATCGACCGGCCTATGGACCTCCCATCTGAGGTGTCATTTTTCCTGAAACATCGGCAGCCCAATTTCTTAACAATAAAATCCTGGATTTTTTTTGGCAACGAAAATCCTGGTGATTGTGTACAAAAGCTTGGTAAGATTTAAGGACCAATGTAATAATAAATCACTTATTATTTAAATATATATACATATAAATGCTCAACCCCTGTTTATTTTTTTGATAACATTGATGCGCCCACCCCAACATTATAATTAGAATCAGCCCAACAAAATCGTGTATTTCGAGAAAGTGCAAATGGCCTGTAATTTTTTAGGAAAAACATAAATGGGCCGCATGGACGCTACATTATTTGTTAACCCAACCCAGCTAATGGACTGTAATTCAGAAAAAGAGATCAAATTGACTGTAAATTCTACCCCGCAAAAAAAAGACTGTAAATTCTGAAAAAATAGGTTGAATACGTGGCACATTTTTGGAGGCTGAAATGTGGGCCAATAGGTCGGAGCCAACACAAGTCCTTGCCAACTTAGTCAACGAATGATTATGACATCGTTAGCCGTTGGATTTACATCCAACGACCGGCATCCATCTTCAGTCTCTCATCTTCTTCCTCAGTGCCGCTGGGACCACCTGCGCCCGCCTCCTGCTGCTAGCAGCTCTGCTTAGCATGCTTCGCTGTGAAGCACTACTACACCGTTGCCACGCAATCCCTCCACCCCTCCACACCTCCTGTTCTTCTCCACCGACAACCGAACCACACCGCACCAGAACCAGTTAACCCTCGTACACCTTTCTGTCTGCAACTCTACTCCCGTGTCTTCCCATCTCCGGCTCGTTGCTTTCCGTGGCCTCGCCGTCGTCCACCACCTTGGATGCGCTCGGCGCGGAGTGGTCAACGTGGTCAATGAACGACACCATCGGAAGTAGACTGTGCATGGAGAGGCTGACAGCTGGGTCCACGGCCGCACGCAAGGAAATGCCTCCTTATTACGCGCAAAATAATGATTCCTCCACCTGACAGCTGGGACTCACCGGAAGGGCCTCTGTATTTCGCGAAAAAAAGTTCCCACCGCTGACAGGTCGGACCCACCAGCTATATCTTCGCACGCAAGGAAGTGCCTCCTTATTATCTAAAAAAAATGAATACCCCCTGCTAGCTGGGACCTACAATAGTGGGAGGCTGACTTGTGGGCCAACTAAGTTGACTGGGATAGAGGGCTTTGTCAACTTAGTCACAATATGAACGATTCTAGCTCCAGTGACCGCACGATGTCCATCCAACGGCCGTAGTGCTTCTTCAACCTCCGGTCCTCTTGCTCTAGCCGCTCAAACCAGCGCCGATCGTGCCTCGTGCTCCTGCCTCCCGTGGCCGGCTGCGATGCCGTGGAGGCCTCACCGCCCCCTACTACTCCCACTGCTGGCCAGGCCATCCCTCTACTCACCCACACCCCCTTTTATTCTACGACGACGACAGCCTCACATCGAAGGGAACTAGTGAACCCTCATACTCCTCTACGAGTGGGCATCCACTGCCGCGTCTTCCCCAGCTCCGCGTCGTCCCCTTCCTAGGCCTCGCCGTCATCCACCGTCCTGGTGCTCTCGGCGCGGCATGGTCAACGTGGTCAAGGAACGGCTTCCATAGGACGTGGACTGTACGTGGAGAGGCTGACAGCTGGGTCCACTACCGCAGCATGGAAGTGCCTCCTTATTACGCGCAAAATAATTATTCCTCCACCTAACAGCAGGGACCCACTGTCGGTGTCAAAACCGGCGGATCTCGGGTAGGGGGTCCCGAACTATGCGTCTAAGGCGGATGGTAACAGGAGGCGGGAGACACGATGTTTACCAAGGTTCGGGCCCTCTAGATGGAGGTAATAGCCTACTTCCTGCTTGATTGATCTTGATGATATGAGTATTACAAGAGTTGACCTACCACGAAATCGTAGAGGCTAAACCCTAGAAGCTAGCCTATGGTCTGATTGTTGTTGTCCTACGGACTAAACCCTCTGGTTTATATAGACACCGGAGGGGGCTAGGGTTACACAGAGTCAGTTACAAGGGAGGAAACCTACATATCCGTATTGCCAAGCTTGCCTTCCATGCCAAGGTGAGTCCCATCCGGACACGGGACGAAGTCTTCAATCTTGTATCTTCATAGTCCAACAGTCCGGCTAAAGTATATAGTCCGGCTGTCCGAGGACCCCCTAATCCAGGACTCCCTCAGTAGCCCCTGAGCCAGGCTTCAATGACGATGAGTCCGGCGCGTAGATTGTGTTCGGCATTGCAAGGCGGGTTCCTCCTCCGAATACTCCATGAAAGATTTTGAACACAAGGATAGTGTCCAGCTCTGGAAAACAAACTCCACATACCACCGTAGACAGAGTAATATTTCCACAAATCTAATCTGCTGACAACTTTTCATAACGTGACATCACATCACGGCCTGGTCATTATTCGAACCGTTTCTCCCAGCCTGCCACTGCACGTTTCGCGAGGCAGTTTTTATTGGCATGTCTTGTCGAAGCAGAGACCGTGTTCCCCTTATCACGGGATTCTCATCAATACGGGTATGGGTAACCCAATCGTGCCTGTTGGTATGACTCCTCGATTTTAGGCAAGTTCCAAACGGCCACGCGGAGGACGCTTGATATTCACCCTCTTTATAAAGAGGCCAAGGCCTGTCCTTTTCTTCTCGCGCTCAATCGAATCCTTCCCCCGCCCCGAGTTCCAACACCCAAGGCTCAGGCTAGGCGTTTCGGACCTTCAATCATGTCCGGATCCAACCTTCAAGGTCGGTGGATGCCCTCTTCTGTCATAGAGGAGGACATCAAGAAGCTAAGAGAAGCCAGGTATCTGACCGCCGAAATCTCGCACAGGCTGCCTGCTCGAGGGCAGGTCATCCCCACTCCCGAACCCGGCGAGAGTGTCGTATTCGTCTCCCACTTCCTCCGAGGGCTAGGCCTTAGTCTAGATCCCTTTGTTAGAGGGCTCATGTTCTATTACGGGCTTGATTTCCATGATCTGGCCCCGGATTCCATCCTTCACATCTCGTCGTTCATCGTCATGTGTGAGGCCTTCCTCCACGTCACCCCACACTTCGGCTTATGGCTCAAGACCTTTAATGTGAAGCCGAAGATGATTAGTGGGCGACACGCAGAATGCGGAGGTGCCGTAATAAGCAAAGGCGCCGATGTTCCATGGCCAAAGGGTTCCTTCCCGGAGGTGTCCAGCCTATGGCAACGGGAGTGGTTTTACATCACAGCTCCCCGAGGTACTAAGTGGGTAGCCGCCCCTGCCTTCCTCTCGGGCCCCCCGCCACAACTGGTGTCATGGATCAACAAGGGGCTGGACTGGGGGCCAATAAATGATGTGTCGATATTGCAGAGTCGCATCTGAGATCTCCTCGAGAGAGATATCAGCCTGGTCACGGTAATGCGAGCATTGATAGTTCGTCGAATCCTTCCTTGCAAACGTCGACCTCTCCGTATGTGGGAGTTCAACCCGGAAGGACTGCGAGCTATTCAGCACTTCTTCGGCGTGACGCTCGAAGAGATGTACAGATTGTTCTTCGGATCACAAATAAAGTGTCCGGACACCACCGAGGATGCGGGTGTGAGCTACAATCGTCCAGATACCCAAGTAAGTAGTTCTTCGGCCGAACATGCTGTCTATTTATCACAACATCATTCTGAAAAGTCGCTCTTTGACCAGGATTGGGTAAAAAAGGCGAATATGATCAGGTGTTCGGCCCCCCTTCCCGAAGGCTCAACAGATCCAGTGCTGGCCAGAATGCTTGAGCTCGCGCCTTATCAAGCGCCCTCTGGGGAAGATAAAGGGGGGAATAAAGAAGCAGAAAGCGGGCCTCACTCATTATTCATCCAGACCGGAGGAATTAGTGCCTCCACGAAGGAGGATAACCGGGGAGAAGAATCTAAAATTCCCTCTCCCCAAGGAAGGAAGAGGACCGCCTCTGAAGACTTGGAAACAATGGTTTCCAAACGAGGGAAGAAATCTTCGCCAGAGGGTCCTACCCTGAACGCACAATGCCCGCAAGGGGACCAACCCCCCACAGAGCTGTAAGTAGACAAGAGAACTTTATAGTAAACATATCCTATGTTATTTCCGAGGACAATAACCGAGATGTATGTCCTGCAGTTTGGATCGTAGCCCTTCTCGACAGAGTTCGTCTTCGGGGGATCTTCTTTCGGAGATGATGGAGAGCGAAACACGTCCCCATGCTTCCCCGCCTAATGAGGCGGGCGACCTTGAGGTGTCGTCACGAAGGGTTTCTCCTGATCCACCAAGGCCGGAAGGTAACCCTTCGGCCACCCGGAGTCCGGAGTATTCGGCTCCTAAGGGGAGCAACAAAAAGAGTCCGGAGCTGTCCGGCGCGCGACCAGGCTCACTGCGGAATCTTCTGGAGCAAGCGGCTATCTCAGAAACACACCGTACGTTAATGGGTACGGTGGTTGAGAAGATTTCATCCGCCGAAAGCGGGTTGCATGAAGCTTTTATGAGCCTGCTGAGAGGCTTTGAGGTACGCAAAGTAATATGTATATTTTTGACGGTACCGCACACGCCAGGTGTGCCCTATGTAGATAGTAGCCCCTGAGACTCTGGTTGCTGTCGAAAAAGGTGGCAAACAGAGGATCATAGTCCCAGGTAATAATGATGCCGCCTTCATGTGCAGGTGGCTGAAGGTCCGGTGGCTAGCCGGACTGGTGAGTTTGCCGAACTGAAGCGGCAACTTGACGAGGCACAAGGTATGTATTCTCCGATGGTCAACATATATTAAGAGGAGCATAATGCTAGTATCTATAATATGTTGTGTCTGAAGATGGAGCTGCCGCCGTGGAGACCCTTCGGGTGGAACTTGCCCGAGCCAAGGAACAAGCCAAGAGGAGTGATGCGGCCGCCCTAAAGGCGGTCGAAGTGTTAAAAGCCGAATAGGCTGCGCATTGCGAGAGCGAAGAGAAAATAGCCAAGATGGCTGTTGAGCTGAAAGACGCCACCGACTGCTATCAGCTTCTCGAAAGGGAAAGTCAAACGAAGAGGGCGGACCTGGAGAAAGCCATGGTAACAACTAAGGAAACCCGCTCTAAAATCAGAGCGGCGAAGGAGGAGCTACGTCAAGCCAGAAATATCACGGCTGGGAAGCCCTTTTTGTTGCGGACGAAGTACGGAGATCCTAAGTATGCCCTTCTGGATCAATTATGGAGTTCTGCGGACGTGTACCTGGATTTGGCAGCGAGTGCTACTGATGCGACCAAGTTTTTCGAAGATCAAAAAGAGCACGAAGTGGAAAAGTTGTTCTGGTCGCAGTTCCATGCTCCGGCGCGTCCGCTGCTGTTAAATGAGCAAATGGCCGAGTGGGCCGAGCTCCATAGGTTGTCCGGGCTTGCCATGAGGTCTGTCGTGGATCGTCTCTGGCCGGAAGGACCAAGGCCGAATAGTTATTTTGGTCTTGTGCAACAATTCCTTGGTGTGTGCCGCATATTGACGCGGTAAAGAGGTCGGCATGCATAGAGGGTGCGCGGATGGCTCTTGCCCGTGTCAAGACATACTGGGCGGAGATGCAGGCCACCGCAATTGCAACCCAGAATCCGGCCATAGGCCAGGTTTTTGCCGAGCACTATTTTGAAGAAGTCCTGGAAGGTGCTCGTTTAATAGAGGCTCAGTGCTCGAAGAGTGTCATGTTCAAGTGACATGTATTTAGATTGTAATGACAATGCTATTTGAATTATAAAGGCTGTGTTTATACTTTTGCCTGAAAGTATTATGGTGCCTCCTTTGCGGCCGTTTATGTATATATGTATATAACCTGAAAGTTTGCAATCGTCGGCTTCAGCCCCCACGCACATAATGCGGGGGTGTTCGCAAAAGCGCGTGTTCACACTTGATCCAACGTCTTGGTCCATTAAGGAGGTGATAGCGCGGCGAACGAGGCAATCGGACTATATTGCTTTAACACTTTCACTTAACCATAGGAGTTTGACAGTGGGGCTACTATATAGCCCCTGGTACTTCCGCGCTCATCCGAATACGGGGCGCGTACGTACATGACCGGGAAAACCGGCCCTTCGTTAATGCGGAGGAATCCCGAAGATTTCGCTAAGTCATCGAGTGGTTGACCAGTCTCGCGCTTTATCATGACAGTCAGTTTTCGGCTTTCTCTACTGAGGTGCTCATCCGGATGAACCAGGGCACAATCGCAGTAGTTCTCCCGGTGCCACCTTAGCCGATAGAGCGGAACGTAAGGTAGCAAAACGCGGGAGCCGGGCAAACCCAACATTTGACCAAAGACATGATTCGGAGCTGATGCATATAAGGCCAAACTCGCGACGCCGAACACTCCCTAAGGTATTCGGTCTTTACAACATATACCGGGCTGGGTAACGCCCTTGATAATGAACCCCTAGTGTCCAGGTACGTGCATTATTCTGACGTGGCGAAATGCCAATAACGTCAGCACCCCTCTCGGTTATACTGAGTATCCGGAGGATGTGAAGCAACAAGAGACAGTAAAAAAGGTTTACACAGGGTCTTAATCTAAAAAGAAACCTTTGAGTGGGGCCCTGCTGCACGTCTGCGCATGTGTCCCCGTTGTGCCGTATCCTGGAAGGGTGTCGCACGATTATCATCTGTAAAAGAGAAGAAATTAGTTGAAAGTTGTCATGCAGAAAATTGGTTATTCTCAATAAACAATTAAAATTCAAGATGAGTGAGGTTGAGCCGAACTGTAGTCCTTTTTACATGTGGGAAGCCCCTGGTACCGCCTATGGGGTATTATCCGTCAAACTAATCTCAGGTTTATTAAGCTGTTTAAGGTAGTGATGCGCCGGACTCGTCTAGCCGTGTCCGCGGTCTTGACGACTGATCATTTATTCTGGTTGGAGAGGCCGTTTTAGTGTTTGGCTGCTAAAGCCGCCACACCTTCTTCCCCGTGTATGGAACGCTCAACATTTCCGCTAACTATGATGATGCCACATGGACCGGGCTTCTTAAGCTTAAGAGAGGCGTAATGCGGGACTGCATTAAAATGAGCGAAAGCTGCTCTTCCGAGTAGTGCTTGATAGCCGCTTCGGAATGGAGCGATTTCGAAGGTTAACTTTTCACTTCGGAAGTTGTCGGTAGAACCGAATACAACCTCTAGTACTAGAGAGCCCGTACAGTGGGCCTCTGGGCCTGGCATTACTCCTTTAAAGGTAGTATTGCTTTGGCTGATTCTCGTCGGGTCTATCCCCATTTTGTGGACTCTGTCCTGATATATCAGATTAAGACTACTGCCGCCGTCCATGAGGACTTGGGTGAGATGGTATCCCTCGATAATTGGGTCTAGCACCAAGGCAGCCAATCCTCCGTGCCGGATACTTGTCAGGTCATCCCTGCGATCAAAAGTGATCGGGCAGGCCGACCAAGGGTTGAACTTAGGGGTGACGGGCTCTACGGCGCATATGTCTCGGAGTGTATGTTTGCTCCTTCTTTTTGTTACGTGAATCATGTTCACTGTTTTGACCTCTAGTGGGAATTTTTTCTGTCCCCCAGTGCTTTGCTGGCGCTCATCCTCGTCTTCACTTGGTGTTTCCCTCCCCTTGTGTTCGGCGTTTAACTTACCGGCCTGCTTGAAGACCCAGCATTCTATGTGGGTGTGATTTGCAGGTTTATCGGAGGTGCCATGAATCTGACATAATTTGTCTAGAATCTTGTTTAGGCTGGACGGTCCATCTCTGCTGCCTTTGAAAGGCTTTTTCCGCTGACCGGGTCGAGAGCCCCCAAATTCGGCGTTTACCGCCATGTTGTCTGGGCTGTCTTCGTTATTTCGACGCTTGCTTTACTGCGTCGTGGTTTTCCATTGCCATCCCTGACTTCAGATGTGCCTGGGTCGCTGGTGCTACTACGGGCCAGCCAGCTATCTTCGCCTGCGCAAAAGCAGGTCATGAGGCTTGTTAGTGTTGCCATTGTCCTTGGCTTTTCTTGGCCGAGGTGTCTGGCGAGCCATTCGTCTCGGACGCTGTGTTTGAAAGCTGCTAAGGCTTCGGTGTCCGGGCAATCGATTATTTGATTCTTCTTAGTGAGAAATCTCTTCCAAAGCTTTCGGGCCGACTCCCCGGGCTGTTGAATTATATGACTTAAATCGTCTGCGTCCGGAGGTCGGCCGTAGGTCCCTTGAAAGTTAGCCCTAAAAGCATCCTCAAGCTCCTCCCAACTTCCAATGGAATTTTAGGGGAGGCTCTTCAGCCAGTGCCGAGCTGGTCCTTTCAACTTGAGGGGCAAGTATTTGATGGCGTGGAGATCGTCTCCGCGAGCCATATGGATATGGAGGATGAAGTCCTCAATCCAGACTACAGGGTCTGTCGTTCCGTCGTATGCCTCTATGTTCACGGGTTTGAATCCCTCTGGGAATTCATGATCCAGTACCTCATCGGTGAAGCATAGGGGGTGTGCGGCACCCCTATATTTGGATGTATCGTGGCGTTCTGATGGTTGTAGTGTTCGGTTTTGATTCTGCGCTGGAGCGCGCTTCCTAGATCTGTGGATGGATGTGGTAATGCCGTCTTTTTGATGCAAGTCCTCATGTAAATCGTGTGCTGACTTATGTGCGGCCTTGTTAGCCGCCCTATCGCGGCCACGAGGTGGTCGATCCGACCGATCAGGCGTTTTATTTTTCTGCTTTGTAGGCTCTAAGGCCTCGTCATCGAATTCAGGCAGCAGCTTGCGCTTTGGGTAACTCTTTGTGTGGCGCCTGCCACCGTACTTTCCGCAGTGTCCAGCACTTTGTTCCATCTGCTGATGCTTTGTTTCTGCTTCTTGAGACTCCTCGCGGTGGCAATAAGCCTTCTGTGGAGGTTCTCTTATTCCAAGTTCCTTTCCGGGATGATATGTACATCGTCATCCGGACTATTCTCCTCTCCGGAGACAGGTTGATGATTTCTACCCTCGGCGTCGCCATGATCGGATAGTGGCTCCGTACTATGTTTGCCGTCCGCTGGCTCGTCCTGCTCTATTGCATTGGAGTCGAGCGGGGTCTCATTCTTTCTTGCGCTGTTATCGTTGTTTTTACCGAGGCGGGATTTGGAGCGGCGTCTGCGTCGTTGCTTTGGTTGCTTCTCGAGGGTGTTATCCTTCGCTGCATCCTTCCGTTCCTCATCATTGTCTTCTTTGGGTGTATCCACCATGTATATAACATGTGATGAAGTGGATGTCTAGTGCCCTGTGGGCGATGGTTCCTGTTCGTATCCTGCATCGTCGTCCATACCGTCGATGCCTTCGGAGCCGAAATCGAGCATGTCGGTTAAATCGTCGACAATGGCTACTAAGAGGGTGGTGTGTGGGGAGCGAATTTCTTCGTCGTTCGCATCCCATTCTAGCCGGACATAGTTTGGCCAAGGGTCTCTTGACAGAAAGAGAGACCTCAAAGAGTTTAGCATGTCGCCAAAAGGCAAGTGCTGGAAGATATCCACGGAGGTAAACTCCATGATCGGTGCCCAATCGGGTTCGATAGGCACGGACGCAGGCGGCTCGGAGCCCATGGCCGGGGACCAATCCAACGGTTCGGCAACACGGGTCTCATAGGAGGTGGAGTCAGTATTCGGCTCTATCGCCACTGAGAGTGCGGCCTCCGTGGCGGGCTCCATCCACCCGTTCTCAGATGGCGCGATTTGTTCCGGATTGAGGGCCAGAGTAGTTGCAGGTGCGATCTCCCGAACATTGTCCGACGGCAGAGCTAAGTCATGCTCGTCGTGACTGTGCAGCGCACTTGACATGGGATCGAATCCATCGAAGATCAAGTCTCTGAGGATGTCGGCGGTATAGTTCAAGTTTCCAAACCTGACCTGATGGCCAGGGGCGTAGCTCTTGATCTGCTCTAGATGGCCAAGCGAGTTTGCCCGCAGTACGAAGCCGCCGAATACGAAGATCTGTCCGGGGAGGAAAACCTCACCCTGGATCGCATCGTTGCCTTGTGGTGACAGCATAGTGGAACTCTCAATGAAAGCACCAATGTCGGTGTCAAAACCGGCGGATCTCGGGTAGGGGGTCCCGAACTGTGCGTCTAAGGCGGATGGTAACAGGAGGCGGGGGACACGATGTTTACCAAGGTTCGGGCCCTCTCGATGGAAGTAATACCCTACTTCCTGCTTGATTGATCTTGATGATATGAGTATTACAAGAGTCGATCTACCACGAGATCGTAGAGGCTATACCCTAGAAGCTAGCCTATTGCCTGATTGTTGTTGTCCTACGGACTAAACCCTCCGGTTTATATAGACACCGGAGGGGGCTAGGGTTAGATAGAGTCGGTTACAAGGGAGGAAACCTACATATCCGTATTGCCAAGCTTGCCTTCCACGCCAAGGTGAGTCCCATCCGGACACGGGACAAAGTCTTTAATCTTGTATCTTCATAGTCCAACAGTCCGGCTAAAGTATATAGTCCGGCTGTCCGAGGACCCCCTAATCCAGGACTCCCTCACCCACCGGACGGGCCACCGTATTTCACGAAAAAAACATTTTGCCCCTGACTGCTGGGACCCACCAGCTACATCTTCGCATGCAAGGTAGTGCGTCCGGGCAAAAAAATGATTCGCCCACCCGACTGCTGGGACCCACTAGTTACATCTTCGCACGGAAGGAAGTGCCTAACAGTCGGGACCCACCTGGTCGAAGTGTACATAGCGTTGTCATTTTGATCGCGAACGTGTATGTACATACTGGTCGATGTAGAGGCGCGCACGTGCCATAGTAGAGGCACACACGTAGCATGTACATGTACGTATAGCGGTCAGGGTGCAAGAAACAAAATACGGCCACGTACGTACGTATGGGCGGGGTCTCGAACGCCTACTCACGCATATGTACGGCCAGGGCTCGTGTACATGGCTGGGTCAGAACGGAGAAACTGCGTCGTCGTCGTGTTCATGGGGAGCCAACCGACTGGGTCGGAACGGAATGCGTCGTCGTGTTCATCGGGAGGGCTTGGACAGAACAGCCGATGGAAACGAGGCCTGGCGTACCGCAGAACGGAGGAAATGACCTTGTGTTCGACCGGCCACGGTTAAAACGAGATCCTGTTCATCGGGAGGGTTATGGCGTACCGCAAAACGGAGGAAACGGACTTGTGTTGGACCTCCTACGGTCGAAACGGGGTCCTCTTGATCGAGGGGGTGTGGCGTACCGCAAAACGGAGGAAACAGACTTGTGTTGGAGCGCTACGGTCGAAACGGGGATACTGTTCATCACGAGGGGTGTGGAGTACCGCAAAACGGGACTCCACGGGATACTGTTCATCTCCACCGTCGACCCCCTCCAGCCTCCACGGGCTACTGTTCATCCACCGTCGACCTCCTCTAGCCTCCACCTGCGACTGTTCATCGACGGGCTCCTGTTCATCCAACCTCCACCGCGTGCTACTCCTTCGGCTACTGTTCAACCAGCCCTCTCCATGGGCTCCTGTTCAACCACCCCTCCACGATCTACTGTTCATCCAGCCCTCCACCGTTTACTGTTCATCCAGCCCTCCACGGGGTGGTCCTGTTCATCCAGCCATCGACGGGGTCCTGTTCATCTAGCCCCAACCAGCTCGATTGATCGGGGTCCCGTTCATCCAGAGGAAACACCACGGGGTCCTATTCATCCACCCCCACCGGGAACTGTTCATCCAAACCCCCCCAGCAACGCTCACTGTTCATCCAGAGGCAGCATCAATCGGCTTCAGTTAGCAGCAGTAGCGAAGGAATCGCTCAATCGGGTTCAGTTAAGAGCCATCGATCGATCGCTCGGGTTCAGTAACTTGCAACCTGCAGTGCAATCGCTCTGGTTCAGTAGGCGAACGCCTCGATCGGGTTCAGTTAGAGCCCAACACCTCGCACCCACGCGCGTGCGTGTGCGAGAGAAACGCGCAAACCGCCATGCATCGCTCGGCCCCGACCACCCACGGTATCCGAGAACACCCCGATATTTTCCTCGCCCTCGCTTCTACCACGGTTTTTTTCCGTCATGGACGGCACAAACAATGTCATGCAGCTACGTCTCCGACCCGCGCAGGACGAAAAGCCCATTTTCTGTCATGATTTTTTGTCATAGAAGTAGGAGCCCACCACATCTATGATGATACCGGGTTTTGTCACATGTATCGTCATAGAAGTGTCATATGATGTGGTGGGCTCCTACTTCTATGACAAAAAAACATGACAGAAAATTGGCTTTTTGTCCTGGGCGGGCCAGAGACGCAGCTGCATCACATTCTTTGGGCCGTCCATGATGGAAAAACCGTGGTAGAAGCAAGGGGAGGAAAATATCGGGGAGTTCCCGGTTACGGTGGGTGGTCGGGGCCGAGCGATGCACGGAGGTTTGCGCGTTTCTCTCGTAAATGTACGCGCGTGTGTGAGAGGTGTTGCGCTCTAACTGAACCCAAGCGAGGCGTTGGGCTCTAACTGAACCCGAGCGATTGCACTAGTTACATTATTGAACCACGATCGATACCTTGTTGTTAACTGAACCCGAGTGATTCCTTCGCTACTGCTGCTAACTGAAGCCAGTTCATTTTGCCTCTCAATGAACAGTGAGTATTGTTGGTGGGGTTGGATGAACAGTTCCCAGTGGGGGGTGGATGAACAAGACCCGGTGGTGTTGCCGCTGGATGAACAGGACCCCGATCGATCGAGCCGGTTGGGGGTGGATGAACAGGACCCCGTGGAGGGCTGGATGAACAGGACGACCCCGTGGAGGGCAGGTTGAACAGTAGCCGGTGAAGGGCTGGATGAATAGTAGCCCATGGACGGGTGGTTGAGCAGGACCTCGTGGAGAGGGCTGGTTGAACAGTAGCCGGTGGAGGAGCTGTGGAGGCTGGATGGACAGGAGCCCGTGGATGAACAGTCGTAGGTGGAGGCTGGAGGAGGTCGACGGTGGATGAATAGTAGCCCGTGGAGGCGGTCGACGGTGGAGATGAACAGTATCCCATAGAGTCCCATTTTGCGGTACGCCACACCCCTCCCGATGAACAGGACCCCCATTTTGACCATAGCGCTCCAACACAAGTCCGTTTCCTTCGTTTTGCGGTACGCCACACCCCTCCCGATCAACAGGACCCCGTTTCGACCGTAGGAGGTACACGAGAAGTCCGTTTCCTCCGTTTTGCGATACGCAAGACCTCTCCCTATAAACATGATCCCATTTCGACCATGGCCGGTCGAACACAATGATGTTTCCTCCGTTCTGTGGTACGCCAAGCCTCATTTCGATTGGCTGTTCCGTCCAAGCCGGTTGGCTCCCGATGAACACGACGCATTTCGACCCAGTCGGTTGCCTCCCGATGAACAGGACGTTGTTTCTCCGTTGCTGCCGTCCATTGCCTCTCCATGTACACAAGCCCTGGTCGTCCGTATATATCCACAAGTACATGCTCGAGACCACGCCCGTATGTACGTACGTGGCCGTATTCTTTGCCCTGTGGTTGTACGTACGTGTACAGGACTTAGACAGGACTGCGTGAAGTGCTATGTCAGGTGCTCTACAATGACACATGCCGCTACTTACTCGGCCATGGTTCATACTTGCAGAGAGACCAATCGACCAGTATGTACTTACATGTTCGCGACCAGAATGACAACGCTACGTACGCTTCAACCAGGTGCGTCCTGATTGTCAGGCACTTCCTTGCGTGCGAAGATGTAGCTGGTGGATCCCAGCAGCCAGAGAGGAAACGTTTTTTTCGTGAAATACGGTGGCCCGTCCGGTGGGTCCCTGCTGTCAAGTGGATGAATAATTATTTTACACGTAATAAGGAGGCACTTCCTTGCTGCGGCCATTGACCCAGTTGTCAGCCTCTCCATGTATAATACTCTTCCGATGGAAGTCGTTCGTTGACCACATTGACCATGCCACGCCGAGAGCACAAAGGCGGTGGACGACGTGAGATCTAGGAAGGGAATGACGCGGAGCCGGGGAAGACGTGACAGTGGATGCCCATGCAGAGAGGAGTACGAGGGTTCACTGGTTCGGCTGCGGTGTGAGGCTGCCGTCGCCGCAGGGCCTGGCCAGCGGTGGGAGCAGTAGGGGCGGTGAGGCCTCCGCGGCAGCACAGCCGGTGACGGGAGGCAGGAGCAGGCGGCACGATCGGCGCTTGTTTGGGCGGCTGTAGCAAGAAGACCAGAGGTTCAAGAAGCACTACGGCCGTTGGATGGACATTGTACGGTCACTGGAGCTAGATTTGTTCATATTGACTAAGTTGACAAAGCCCTCCATCCGCATCAACTTAGTAGGTCCACAAGTCAGCCTCCCACTATGGCGGTTCCCAGCTAGCAGGGGAGTATTCATTTTTGTGTGTGTTGACCATGCCGCGCCGAGCGCATCCAAGGTGGTGGACGACGGCGAGGCCTCGGACAGTAACAAGCCGGAGATGGGATGACGCGGGAGTGGAGTCGCAGACAGAGAGGTATACGAGGGTTAACTGGTTCTGGTGCGGTGTGGTTCGGAAGTCGGTGGAGAAGAACAAGAGGTGCGGAGGGGTGGAGGGATGGCCTGGCCGACGGTGGGGTAGCGCTTCATAGCAAAGGGTGCTAAGCAGAGCTGCTAGCAGCAGGAGGTGGGAGTAGGTGGTCCCGACGACGCTGGAGGAAGAAGACGAGAGATTGAAGATGGATGCCGGTCGTTGGATGTAAATTGAATGGCTAACGATGTCAGAATTATTTCTTGACTAAGTTGACAACGACTTGCGTTGGTTCGACCTATTGGCCCACATTTCCTCCAAAAATGTGGCACTTATTCAACCCATTTTTTCAGAATTTACAATCAATTTGATCTCTAGAATTACAGTCCATTTGCTAGGCTGGGTGAACAAATAATGTAGCGTCCATGCGGCCCATTTATTTTTTTCCTAAAAAATTACAGGCCATTTGCACTTTCTCAAAATACACGATTTTGCTGGGCTGATTCTAATTATAATGTTGGGCTGGGCGCAACAATGTTATCAAAAAAACAGGGGCTGAGCATTTTGTTATAAATATATTTAAATAATAAGTGATTTATTATTACATTGGTCCTTAAATCTTACCAAGCTTTTGTACACAATCACCAAGATTTTTGTTGCCTTAATGTAAAAAAAATCCAGGATTTTATTGTTAAGAAATTATTTTTATAAGTTAATAAGATGTGGGATATTGTTTTCTTATATATGTAAGTATCTGTTAAATATATGATGACAATAACAATAATATATATTAACACATAAAATAATTTAAATATATATAATATAGTTAGAAGGGAAACATAAGTTGGACCAGGCGTTCCTATTCTTATATAGAAAAATAGAACAGACTTCTGCGTTTTCTTTCAAAAAATACATAAGTTGGGCTGCCGATGTTTCAGGAAAAATAAAACCTCGGATGGGAGGTCCATAGGCCGGTCGATACATGATGGCCCTCAAGAAAATACAAACCGGCATGTCGTGGGCTGCGCACGTTAAAAAAGAAAGTGTAGACGCGGCAGCCCACAACCCAGCTAATACTTGCTACCCAGTGATAATAAATGATACCATCCAGCTACCTGGCTTCGTTGTAAATTTATCTCCTTTAGTAACTACGTTGAAGCACCTAAAAAATGTAACTATGTTGATAGACCCATGGGCCCCAACGTCAGTATAGCATTAGGAGGAAGTATTTTTTTCAATGAGGCACTTGCTTGCGTACGGCCATAGACCTAGTGGGTCCCGACTGTCCGCCTCTTCACGTACAGTCCTCTCCATATTCCTCTCGTTTGTTCAACATGTTCACAACGACAGACAACGGCGCCGCGTGGAGCGCACAAAGGCGCAGGACAAGATCAGACCTCCTGAGGCAGTGCCTTATTTGTACTAAAACTACTGAATTAGCCCAGTGGCCAAGTGACTGTACCCGACCGCTGTACCGCCCGGGTTCGATTCCACCTGATGCAGGGAAAATATCTCCAAATTTTTTTCCTCTGCCATTATTGACATGTGGGTCACCATTGTCATCTACGCACACCACGTCCAATACTTGCCAAAACTTCATCCCTCTTCGCACACTCGACATTGTGTGGGCATTTTGAAAATAACATATCTTTTTGACTGTGCAGCATATGAAGATTTGCTATGCATGAATGTTGATCAGCATGATGTTAAATGGCTGGTAGTTCCATGTTCGACCATGAATAAAACTTCCAGCATTATGTTATCCCAGTTTGAAAAGTCCGTGTTAATATAAATGCTCTGCCTCTGAAACTTGCAGTTTCTTATCTGAAACTGAACTTTCGGTTTCTTATCTAAAACTGAAACTTGCAGTTTCTTCTCTGAGGATCACATTGCCTGCACTTTTATACTCCTATCAAACTACATTTTTTAAGTGCTAAAAATAGATATCTAGAATTCATAAAATACTTCATATGCTCAATACTGCAAATCTGAAATTCAAAAGACATTCATATCTGAAACTACTCTCAAAATACACAACACAAAACACAATTCACAACCTGCAAATACTAACAACCCTAAGCTCCTCCTGACAATTCACAACCTACCCGGGTATTGGGCTGGGGGGCAGTCCCCTCCTATTCCTCGGCAGCAGATAGCCGCCCTGTGAGACGATGTGAACGGCGAGGGAGATGACGGCGGGGAACCGTTGTCGGGCCAACTGCTTTTCTCCTCTTGCAGTTGGGTTCGGCTGACGAAGACTCCAACTGCTCACTCTGGCCCGACACCCTCACAAACGGCACCCTATAGATGCTCGATCCTTCAATCTCTGGTGGATGCTCCATCTGGGATCGATACTCCCACCACCGCTGCCTCATGATTGGATTCGGTGAATCTGTTTGCTCCATGGCCCAGAGGAGCAGCTCTATGTACTCCAGCGTGACTCCCTTCGGGAGTATCACCAGTTTTCGCTCTGTTGCAAATATTTGGCCATGGATCTCGCCGTCGCCACTAGTTGGTCCATGTTGTCAAACCATGACTGTATCTCCAACATCCTAGCTAGCTAGCTTCACAGGGTCGTCATCTGCAATGCTCATGTATCGGTTGTGCTCCTCCATTGATGTATTTCTCCACAACACCTTCACTCATCGGCGGTGGTTTTTGAATGGAAGAGGAGAGGAGCGGCGCTGGTTTTGGATTAGAATGGGAGAGGAGCGGCGCTGGTTTTGGATTAGAATAGGAGAGGAGCGGCACTGAATTTAGATTGGAACAGGAGAGGAGCGGCGATGGTTTAAGAGGAGAGGAGCGGTGCAGGTCTTGGAAGTATTTTTTGTTTTGCGTATTTTGCGTCAAAGTTTGACCATGTACTGTATTTGACAAGCAAAATGTGAATGCATGTCACCAAGAATTGTATCATTTAGTTCGTATCTAAATGTACTTTCAAATTATATTATTGTTGCAACGTATAACATATATTTTCTTTGTGAAAATCATGGTCAATTATGACCCAGAATAAAAGGGAGACTAGTTACTGTGGGGTTGCAGTTGAAGGGTAAATTGGTTTTGATTTTGATCCAGTCAAATTGGTTTTTACTGCAGTAACTCCCTCGCTCGTTGCGCTTCCCCACGACCCGCGTTGAATGCGTGACGTGGGGGTCGTGCGTGGGGCGGTTGCTGCACGCATGCGTCACATCGTGGTAAAGTGGCGGCTCGCGCCTTCCCCATAAAAAGAGGAAAACGCAGGGGCGCGGCTCATTTACTAAGTGGACTCGAGTCGTGGCCTTCAAGTCACTCGTGCCCCACGATCACGGGGTGGAAAACTGTCGCTTCACTTGTCTTGTCGATTTTGGCTTGCTCGCCACGCATCCTGCATGCGTCGAAAATGGTAGGCGGTTGACGCGCGGGGGGGGGGGGGGACGGGCCTTAAATGGCGAAGCGGGAAACCGGGTCGTCGCTGATTGGAGCAGCCGGTCGGTCTCGATTCCCTATGCCCCTGGCGGCCAGGTTGGTCAAGTGGGGCGGCCGAGCCCCGGTCCCGCCCCTTTATAAGAAGGGGAGGGGGATGGCACCCCTCAATCCTTCATCATTCATCTCCTTCCACCTTGGCTCCTTCCTCCCTTTTGCTATGGTGAGAGGGCGCACCGACACTTCGATGGCGGCGACGAGGGTCTCTGGTCGATAGCGTGCCCCTCCTTCCAAGAGCTCATGGAGGCGGAGCCGGCCGTGAGAGGAAGAGGGAGGGGGCGAGGCCGAGGCCGCCGTGGTGGTCGGGGAAGAGGAGGACGGGCCAGCGCACCGGCCTCGCCTCTGCCAGCGGCCCCTCCCCCAACGGAGGGCCACGTCGGAGACCTGCCCCGCGAATTCGTCATCAGGCTGCACAGGCGAGTGCGTCCTTGTCTTCGTCTCCCTACTACGTTCGCTCAGGAGATAGAGCTCGACCCGCCACAGGCTTTGAGGATGCATATGAGGGGCTGTGGGAATGGCAGCATTCGGGTCGACGTCGACTTCCCCGCCCCTCAGGTTATGTATCTTCGTCGTGGATGGAAGACCTTTGCTTGTGCCCACAGCCTGTCGGAGGTGCTTGTTCTCCACTTCAAATTAAGGGAAAATGGCCTGCTCTCCGTCAAGGTGTTTGGGCACTTGGGAACTCGCCTCAGGTGTTGCATGGAGAGCTCCTCCGATGATGAAGACTCCTCCTCAAGCGGGAGTGACGAGGAGGACAGTGACAATGACAACGAGGGCGTCAAGCCGGAGGAGGCCGACTCCGACTGACCATGCCGCCCTCCTCCCTCGGCCACGCGCCCTGCCGAGGGTCTTCCTCGTCAAGCTCTCCATCGGCGCGTTCCCCATTGCCTCCTTTTTTCCTTCACCTGCCGCACCTGGGTGGTAATGGGAAAGAACAGGGATCAGGGGGCACCTATCCTTTTTAGTTTTTAAGCCTGTTTGGAACGTATTAATGAAAAACGGGGCTTGCCGGGTTCTTTGTGCGTGAGCGAGGCCCATGCCAAGGAATGAATCATTGTTATTCCTAAGATAAACATTATTGCCCGACAACAGGCCTTGCCGTCCCCTCACTTCATAGCACGACCATACTCACGCTTTCGGCGGAGCTAGGGGCAAAGTAGGATTCTGCCTTTCGTTTGCTTCCTTCTCACCGCAACTACAACCAAGTTCCGGTGCAGAGAATTTTTCTTGGGCACACGAAAGGGGGAGCATGGTGGCCCAGGAATAAACGAGGCTTCATACATCCCAGTTCCATACGGAAATGCATAACAGGGGATAAAAGACTTCTCTAAATCTGTAGCCCTCGGCAACCTTGGCTTGCCGTGGTTGAATACTTGAATCCGCAGCCCCCAGCAATGGCTTCCCGGGGTCGAGGATGTCGATCCGTCTCCCTGCACTTAAATGGCTTGGCAGAAATGCCTGTGCAGCCTGCGAACCAAAGAAAGGACTGGAAAAGATGGAAATACACACACCCGACCTCTATGCTAGGGGTTAGTTGCCACTGAGCACTATCAACCCTACCAAAGAGAGAGACTTAACCTAGCATGCATGCTAAAACTTAGGGCGCCAGCGCTTTATTTATTTATGCTCAGGGTCTGCGCCTGGCTCTGTACAAATGCTTACATGCCTTGTCGGCAAGGCTTGTACAAAAGGTGGTTCGCCGGAAGGCCCGGCAACGCGCCTCATGGGTAAAACTTAGGAAGATGTTCGATGTTCCAGGAGTTGCTCACTGGGACACCATCTTCGGTCTCCAGGCGGACGGCGCCAGGCCTGGTGACTCGTATTACACGATAAGGGCCTTCCCACTTTGGCGTCAACTTGTTGCAATTCTTGGCTGACTGAACACGCCGAAGAACAAGGTCGCCTTCCTCAAGACTTCGGGCATGAACCTTGCGGCTATGGTAGCGGCACAAGGCTTGCTGGTAGCATGCAGCTCGCATAGCCGCCTGAAGAAGATCTTCCTCAAGGAGCATCGCATCATCTAGCCGCAACTGCTCTTGCTCAAGCTCGTCATAAGCGAGCACTCGAGGTAACCCGTATGTGAGTTCCATGGGGAGAACTGCTTCTGCCCTGTATACCAGGGCAAAGGGTGTCTGGCCAGTGGCTCAATTTGGCGTCGTTCTTATCGACCAAAGAACCGTCGGCAACTCATCAATCAAGTGCCTTCCACACTTGTGTAGCCTGTCAAAAGTCTTTGTCCTCATGCCTCGCAGTACTTGAGCATTCGCCCTCTTCGCCTAGTCGTTGCTCCGTGGGTGTGCCACTGAAGCGAAACAGACCTTGCTACCGAGGTCCTCGATGTATTTCATGAAGGTGCGGCTTGTGAACTGCGTGTCGTTGTCGGTGATGACCCCGTTCGGCACACCAAAACGTCAAACTAGCCCCTTGAAGAACTTGACGGCTGACTGTGCTGTCACCTTCCTCACTGCTTCCACTTCGGGCCACTTTGTGAACTTGTCGACTGCGACATACAAGTACTCAAAGCCCCCAACAGCACGGGGGAAAGGGCCCAGTATGTTGAGCCCCCAGACCGAAAATGGCCAGGAGAGAGGGATTGTTTGAAGGGCTTGAGCTGGTTGATGAAGCTTCTTCGAATGGAACTGGCACGCCTCACACTGGGTTACTAGCACAGCTGCATCCTGTAGGGCTGTGGGCCAGAAGAAACCATGCCGGAATGGCTTGCCGGCAAGGGCCCTTGACCCTATGTGGGAGCCACATACACCTCCATGTATCTCCACCAACAGCTCTAGTCCGTCCTATTGAGGAATGCACTTCAGCCTCACATCGTTTGGCCTTCTTCTGTACAGGGTATCATCCACAAACTGGTACATGTTGGACCGGCGGGCTACTTTCTCTGCTTCTTCCTGCTCCTCGGGGAGCTCTCCGGTTTGGAGGAAACGGACGGTGGCCTGCGCCCATGCCGGAGCCTGGGGCTCGACGACAAGGACCAAAGGCACATCTTTGGCCGTAGGGGCAGCTGCCTCTATGGTCAGGGCCTGGGGCCCTATCGAAGGTAGTTGCCCCTCGGCAAGCATGGGGTACCCGGCAACCTCCTTGCCGGTAGCTCCTGGGAGCTCGGCGGGAAGGTACTTGGCGGGGCTTGTCTTCCTTCACTTGTTCTGCACTGCTGATGGCTCTACGGATGGTTGTATGAATTGAAGTACAAAGGTACCCGGTTCCACGGGCAACTTGAGGGCAGCGAGTTTCGACAGGTTGTCGGCAATGCTGGTCTCCGCTCGGGGAACATGTTCTGCCTGTAGGCCGTCGAAACGTTCTTCCAACTTCCTCACTTCATTGAGGTAGGCTTCCATGAACGGGCTCTGGTAATCCTTGTTAACTGGCTTGAAGACGAGCTGCGAATCACCTCTGATGATGAGCTTCTTGATTCCGAGGTTTGCCGCGAACCTGAGACCGGCAAGCAACCCCTCGTACTCCGTCGTATTGTTCGTTGATTTTCCCCGGGGAAAGTGCATCTTAATTACGTACTTGAGGTGCTCTCCAGTGGGTGCGACGAGTAGCACGCCAGCACTAGCACATTGGAGTGAGAAAGCTCCGTCAAAGTACATAATCCACTCACTGCTCGTCTCCTTGCCGGGAAGGGTGGTCTCTTGAATCTCCTCATCGGGCGTTGCGGTCCACTCTGCTATGAACTCTCCCAAATCTCGGCTCTTGATTGTTGAAGTACTTTCAAATCTGAGGCCAAAGCTCGACAACTCCAATGCCCACTCCACAATCCTCCCTGTCGCATCTGGTTTGTGTAAAATCCGTTGCAAAGGGAGGCGGGTTACAACGGTGATCTCGTGCGCTTGGAAATAGTGGCGCAGCTTTCTTCACGCCATGAGGAGGCTGAAAAGCAGCTTATGCATTCTAGAATATCTTGACCTAGCCCCCTGCGAGAGGGAACTGACAAAATACACCGGGTGCTGTACCATCTTCTTCTTCTGTCCCACTTCGCCCATCCGCTTAGACTCTGCCTCCACGGGACCGGGCCTTGCCGGGGGTCCTGGTTTGCCGGCGTCAGGCTTTGGCAGGGAGGACCCCGGTCCGCCATCCGACGGCTCTACTGCAACTGCTGCTTCTCCCTCAAGTTCCCTCTGGGCCACCAGCGCAGCACTGACCCCTTGATTGGTTGCTACTAAGTACAGCAGCAACGACTCCCATGGTTTAGGCACGACTAGTATTGGCGTGGGGGAGAGGTACCTCTTCAAATCTTCCAGTGCTGCCTCTGCCTTCGGAGTCCATTTTACTGGACCCGCCTTTTTCAAAACTTTCAAAAAGGGGAGGGTGCGCTCAGCAGATTTGGAGATGAACCTACTCAGGGCAGCAACGCAGCCGGCGAGTCTCGGACGTCTTTGGCCCGTTTTGGTGCCTCAATCTGCTCGATCGCCTTGATCTTGTCGGGATTTGCTTCAATCCCGCGTTGACACGAAGAACCCGAGAAGTTGCCGGAGGGGACACCGAACATGCACTTCTCTGGGTTGAGCTTGAGGTTGATCTTGCGCAGATTTGCGAATGTTTCTTCTAAATCTTGCACGAGCGTGGCCATGTCCTTGGTTTTGACCACTATGTCATCCATATAAGCTTCCATATTTCTATGTAGCTGGGGCTCAAAACCAATCTGGACTACTCGGGCAAATGTTGAACCAGCGCTCTTCAACCCGAAAGGCATTCGTACATAACAGTACGTACCACATGGGGTGATGAACACGGTCTTCTCTTCGTCTTCCTTCATCATGAAGATCTAGTGGTATCCTGAATAGGCATCGAGGAAGGACAGCAGGTCACACCCGGCAGTGGAGTCTACAATCTGGTCGATGCGTGGCAGAGGGAAAGGATCCTTTGGACAGGCATTATTGATATCTGTGTAATCAATACACAGCCTCCACTTCCCATTCTCCTTACGCACCACCACCGGATTGGCCAACCACATGGGGTGGAGTACTCCTCTTACCAGGCCTGCCGCCTCCAACTTCCTAATCTCTTCAATGATGAACTCTTGTCGCTCCAAAGCTTGCTTCCTGACCTTCTGCTTAACGGGCCGCACGTGAGGACATACAGCAAGACAGTGCTCAATCACCTCCCTGGGAACACTGGGGATGTTAGATGCTTGCCATGAAAATACATCGACATTCGCCCGCAGGAAGGCAACGAGCGCACTTTCCTATTTGCTGTCGAGGGTGGAGCTTATAGTGAAAGCCCCTCCCGTGCCGTCCTCCTTGACGGACACCTTCTTCGTTTTCGGTGGTGCAGCCTTGGACTTCCTGCTCTTTCCGGTGGAGTTCTCTGGCACGTCCTCAACGGGAGCACAACACTCCGAAGAGGTTCGCTTGCCGGAGTGGGTGCAAGAGGTCTTGCGTGCCTTCTTCCTTCCCAGGGCTTCAGCAGCAGGAGCAAGTGCCCTGGCGGCAGTTGCTGCAACTGCCGCTCGGTAGAGTTGGTCGGCGCAGATGAGCACGTCTTTCTTGTCAGTGGGGACGGTGATAATGGTCAGCGGCCCCGGCATCTTCAATGTGTTGTACGCGTAGTGTGACGCCGCCATGAACTTGGCCAGCGCCGGGCGGCCAAGGATCCCGTCATACGGCAGGGGGATCTCGGGAACATCAAAAACGATCTTCTCCGTCGTGTAGTTCAGCTCGCCCCCGAACGTAACGGGCAGCGTGATTTTACCTTTCGGCTGACTCCTTCCCGGGTTGACCCCTTGGAACGTGCCTGTCTCCTCGAGATCTCCATCAGGAATTTGCAGCTTCTTGATCACTGCGGGCGAGATTAAATTCAGACCGGCCCCACCGTCAACCAGCACTTTGGTCACCTTGAGGTTGCGTATTGTTGGTGAAACCAACAATGGCAAACACCCGACCGCAGTTGTGCGATCAGGGTGATTCTCGGTGTCAAAAACGATGGGCGTGCGGGTCCACTTCAGTGGCTTCTGGGCATCGAACGACGGCTCCGCCGCAGTGACCTCACGCGCCCACTGCTTCAGCTGGCGATGTGTGGTGTGCAACGAGGCGCCACCGTCGGCGCACATGGCCTCTATAGCCTTCTGGAAATCGTCTCGCTGGACACGTGGTCCTCGTCGTGATCATCATCTTCGTCTTTCTTGTCACGGCCCCGAGCGGGCCTCTCTTGTTTGTTATCTTTGCCGCGGCGACCCCCTTGGCCACCATGCTTCTTGCTGGACCCCTCGGCACCATCCTGACCCTTCTCCTTGTCTCGGCTTTCATATTCAGCATTCTGCTTTTCTGCCAGCAGCTCAACCTGTCGGTAGTTCTGGAGGTCATGGCCCTTGGTGCGGTGGATCTTCTAGTACTGCTTGTCGGAGCCTCCTGGCTTGCCGGCGGCCGCCAAGGCTAAATAGGCGACTCACCCGGCAACCTCCTTGCCGGGGTCGTCCGCCTTGGCCTTTTTTTGCGGCGCCGGGCTCGCCAGATCCCTCAACGGCAAGCACAGTCTTCCCCTTAAGTTTCCTGTTGCGGCGCCGACCCTTCTCTATCAGGGCGGCGGTGTCTTCGTCTGTGGAGTCGGTTTCCCCACCGGCGTCTTCGCTGGGGTACTTCCTCCCCTCTTCAGCTCGAGCACATCTATCGGCCAGAACATAAAGTTCGGCCACATCCTTGACCTTGTTCATCGCCAACTCTTCATGCATCTTGCGGTTGCGCACATTCTGATGGATTGTGCTGATGACAGCGGCGGGATGAACATCTGGGATGTTGTAATGCACCCGGCCGAACCTCTGTATGTACTTGCGCATGTTTTCACCTTCTTTCTGGGGGATGTATGCAAATCACTTGCCTGACCATGAGCTTGGTGGCCTCCAGTGAAGGCACCAACAAACTCATGACACAAATCAAACCAAGAAGAAATGGAATCCACCGGCAAGTGCATCAACGAGGACATGACATTGGGTTTGAGTGCCAATGGGAATTAATTGGCAATCACCTTGTCGTCGCGAGCTCCAGCAGCTTGCATCGCAATGGTGTAGATGCTGAGGAACTCCGACGGGTGGGTCTTGACATTGTACTTCTCGCCAACATCGGGCTTGAACTTGCGGCGGGAGGGCCACTGGAACTGCCGCAGCTCTCGGGTAAAGGCTGGACAACCCACCTCATAAGGCAGGTTGCCGGGTGATCCATAGTAGGCCCCGCACTCCGATCTTACTGATGGCGCGTCTCCCGTCATCGTTCGATGGTAGTTCGAGCGTCTTCCTGGGCCCGTTCCTGAAGGACTTGACATTGGTCGCAGCGGGTTCGCGAGTCGGACGACGCGGTGGAAACGTTGTCACCGACATCGGCCCGATGGCCGGCGGCTGCTGTCGCGGCCGCAGGGGGGAGAGTGCACCATGGTCACAGCGTCTCTGGTCGCACCACGGCCGGAATGCACCCGCTCGGCAGGACACCGGCACGAGGGCCCCATTGGGAGCGGCTCGTCTTTGTTGGCGAAGCTGACAAGGCTTCGAATGGTGGCCCTCCACTCATCGAGCTTCTCTGCAGCAGGGGGAAGTCGAGGAGCAGCTGCACACGCGCCAGCGCTTCTGGCGGCGTAGGCGGTGGCGAGAGTAGCGTAGACCGTGATGCACTCCGACTTCTAACCGGGTTAGAAGGGGCTCTGTCACGGGCTCGCGGCAGCACGCCGCCTGCACCGGTGTCCGAGCACGCACGCTGGCCTGGTTCGTCCTGCGAGTGGTGCACAGGGCTCTTTCCGCGGCAGTGCCCGGGGACTCCGGCATCGCGGTGTTGCTCATCGCACGCGGCCTGGTAAGGGTGCAGCGCAGGTGCCAGCTGGGGTGCCGTAGAGGCTGTCGCGCCGCCCGTGGGGTAGCACGGCCCTGCCCCCGGACCCAGCGGCGTGTGGCTCATCGTCTCGGATTCGGACGACGCCGCTCGCCTGGCACCGATTGCCAGAGTGCCGTGGATGCTCGCGGGCCACGTCTCCGCCTCCATCCATGGCCACACAGCCGCCTACTCGCGCTGGGGCGGATGGGACGGCCCCAGACGAGCCAATTGCTATGATCCCCTTTCTCTTGGGGGCCATGGTGATGATGAAGTCGCTGTGCTAACCTTCAAACCGGATTTTCACAGACGGCGCCCCCTACCTGGCGCGCCAAAGATGTCGGGGGAAACGACACCTACGGGATCACGGGGAATCCCTTTTGCTACGGTTGGCGGACGCGGGGCTGTGGAATGAGCGGGTTTGAGGGATCAACACGGGGGGATTATCCAGGTTCCGTCCGCAAGTGATGCGTAATACCTTACTCCTCCTGGTATGTGTTTATCTGGTGTTCTCCGACTAGCTACAAAGTGTGTAGGGACCAAAAAGTCCGAATCCTCTCTCAGTACGCCGCGGACCTCCTTTTATAGTCAAAAGGGGTTGCCACAGTAGCACACAGGAGGTAGAAAGTAGTACAGTAGTCGCTTCTATCTCCTGGCACCGTAGGAGAAACGCATTTAATACGCTGCCGACGTGCCCTTCTTACTTTATCGGGGATGGCAAGGAAGCTCATCCCTGCTGTTGTCGCCTCGCCTGGCTTCGACGCGCGTCCGAACTGTCGAGGCGTGTAGTGCCACGTGGGCTGGCTGGCTGCTGAGTTGGTGCGGTGGCAGAGTCTTCACGAAGATCTGCATCCACCACGTAGGTGCTTGCTGAGTTGGCCTGGAAGCCGCACGTTTCCACGCAGGTGCTTGCCTAGTTGGTGGGCTGGCAGCTGTGTGGGAACGGCGGTGGAGTCTTAGCAGGTGGGGGCCTGGCTGTGGCCCCGCAGATGTCTGCGGCGAGAATCTTGTCGGGGCCCTGGCCAGGTTCTTGCCACGGCGTCGTGGGTGCCCCCGGCAAGGGTATTGCCGGGGGGTCTCGTGGGTATCCTTGGCAAGGATCTTGCCGAGGATCTTCGTCTTCTGATTCTCATCTAGTCTTGTATATTCTTGGTCTTCACAAAGATCTGCATGCCACTAGGGAGGCGCCTCCCGAGCTTTGGTTCCAATGTGGTTGAGGGCGTCAGAACTCTTAGGCTCAAGGGCGGCGGCCCAGCGGGCGTTGGGCAAGTTTCCCCGGCAAGGTTCTTGCCGGAGCTGCAGAGGACGCCCCGGCAAGGGCCTTGTCGGGGGAGTCCACCTCCCCCTTCTTCTCTTTGTGTTTCTGGCTTGGCGTTGCTCTTGTCATCTTGTGTCTTTGCTCCCTTCCTCTGCCCCGCTAAGTGTGGCCGCAGGTGCGCCTCTAACTTCCCGTGTACAAGTAAAGGGGTACAAAAAGGGACCCCTACTTTTGTACACCGACACGAGGCATGCAGCACCACGCTGGCTGGCTGGCTGCTGAGTTGGTGCAGTGATAGGGTCTTCACGAAGATCTGCATGGCACCACGCAGGTGCTTGGCTAGTTGGCCTAGAAGTTGCATGCTGCCACGCAGGCGCTGCCCTAGTTGGTGGGCTGATTGCCGCGTCGGCACGGGCATGGGGCAGCGGAACATTGGTGGGTGCGGGCCTAGCCTAGGCCCCGCAGAAGCCCCCGACAAGGGTCTTGCTGGGGTCTCACGGGCGTCCCCGGACAGGATTTTGCCGGGGTCCTCATCTGTCCCCGGCAAGGCTCTTACCGGGGGTCTCTGCTCGTCCCCGAGAAGGCTCTTGCCAGGGGTCTTCGCCTTCTGGTTTCTCTCCAGATTCGCTGGCCTTTGTTCCTCCCGAAGATCTGCATACCACCACAGAGGCGCCCCTGAGTCTTGGTCTCGACGTTGTCGATGGTGTCAGAACTCTTAGGCTCAAGGGTGGCGGCCTTGCTGGTGTTGGGCAAGTTGCCCCGGCAAGGCTCTTGTCGGGGCTATGTAGGTCGCCCCGGCAAGGCTATTGCCGGGGGAAATCCGTCTTGTCCCTTTGCTCTTTGCGCCTCTTGCTTGAGCACTGCCCTGGCAGTCCTGTATCTTCGTTTGCTCTGCCCCGCCAAGCGTGTCCGCAGGTGTGGCTACAACTGCATGTGTACAAGTAAAGGGGTACAGAAAGGCCCCTACTTTTGTACACCGACAGGAGCTCCCGGGCCTGGGCAACACATAAGCGCAGAGCGTTGTTGGGCGAGGCCCAGAACGGTGCGCGGGTACGCGTGGTAGAGTTTTTACAGTAGTAACTTTTTCGCCAGTTGCACTTCCCCATGATCCACATTGAGTGCGTGACATGGGGGTCGTGCGTGGAGTGGCCGCAACATGCTTGCGTCACCCTGCGGTGAATAGTAAAGAGGCGGCACGCGCCTTCCCCATAGAAAAGAGGAAACCGCACGGGCGCTACTCATTTACCCTTTGTGCCCTTTCTAATCTTGGAACCTCCGTTCCACGTTTCCCACCACGCCCGCCATTTTTGCCATGTACGCTGCATGCATGGTGCGGGGTAGGTGGCGGACGTGTAGGGTATGGGAAGGCACGCCATGGCCGATACCCATGCGCCTTTGATTGGTGCGGGGAGGGCGGTCGATGACCTCGCTCGTTAACAATGGCTTTAATGAGCCGGACTTGAAAGGGCTTTTGACAGGTGTAGAGCGAGTCTTCAGCCTTCTTTGCTTGGCTATAAAAAGGGGACCAGGAGGAGGAGGAGAGGCATCCTCTCGTGTCTTCCCTTCTTCTCCATTATCCATCCACTTCCATGCCGAGAGGGACGGCCAGAGAGGCATCCTCTCGTGTCTTCCCTTCTTCTCCATTATCCATCCACTTCCATGCCGAGAGGGCGCGGCCGCGGCCGTCCCTCCGCGGAGGCGACTAGGTCTTCCTCCCACCAAAGAGCCGTAGCAGTTAAGGAAGAGCCGAACGCTCAAGGCTGAGGCACCGGACGGGGTTGCGGTCGGCGAGGTGGTCGAGGCAGAGGTGGGCGCGGAAGGGGGACACCCGCGACGCCACCGTCTCCGCCACCATCTCCTCCTGCTTCGTCGAGCAGCCATGTCAGATACACAGCGCTGTAGTTCATCTTGCAGTTGCGCGATCCGCCGCGCAGCCGCTATCGGCGTTCTGGAAACGGGGGTCCCCAGACTTGCCTCCTGCGGGCCACAGCGTGGCTAAGCAAGCAGGCCGTACGGCCCATCTTCATCAACAAGGCATCCAAGACCCTCGCGAGGCGGATGATGCAAGACCTCCTCTGGAGTGGCCTAGCCTGGCAGGCTCACGAGGAGCGGAGAAATCAAGGCAGGGCAAACCTCACGAGCCTCTCGTGACGTGAGCCATGACGAACGGCACCAGGCGAGCGCCAGGCGGGCGCCAGCGCGCGCAGCGTCCTTGTTTCCTCCTTGGTGCTAAGGAGGCCAACGCAGGCGAAGGGTACTGAGGCATCAGGCAAAGGTTGCCACATTGGTGCAACGAGACCAAGACCAGGAGGACGGCAAGGCGGAGGTCATCGTGGACCCCAAGATGGCATCACCCCAGAGCTTTTCGCAGGCGAAGACCACTTTTGTCAGGATAGCTTGTACTAGCTGTCCCCCTTCAAATTCGCCCGCCGTTGTTGGCTCCCTTCCCGCTCGATATTTGGGAAGAGGACCAGGGCCTCTATAAATAGAACTAGCCACCATAGTAGGGGCATCTCATCTTAGCTTGATCCAACCCGATCGAGAGCCTAGCCACAAGAACACCTCAACCTCAGGAGGTTGTTCTTCCTTTGTACTGTTCATCATCAGCCAAAGAGGCAATCCACCACCACCACATTGGAGTAGGGTATTACACCACAACGGTGGCCCAAACCAGTATAAGCCTCGTGTCTCTCTATGTTGCGAGTTCGTCGAGTTCGTCCGCGAGATCTTAGCAAGCTAGAGCGTAGATTGGTAGGAGGGAAAGACTTCGCGCGCACCCCAGTGTTCGAACCTTAAGGGTTTGCTGGAACCCCACATCCGACATTTGGCGTGCCAGGTAGGGGTGCTCTGTAGTTTCCCCTCCATTAGTCCGTCGCTCCATCGCTCCGTCGTTTCCATGGCAGACGCTCGCCATGCTCGAGCTGAGCATCGGGCTGCCCTCTACACCCGCATCGCTCAGACGGCTCCCGTTGGCGGGCCACCTCGTCGTTCTCCGTCTCCCGCCGCCAACGCTGCCACCGGCCCTGCGGGGAACGAGCAGCAGGCATCCTCGCTGCATCCTTCGGTGCGACAGGACGGCCGCACCGCTACTCCATCGCTTGCCCCTATCGGTTCTTCGTCTCACGTGCACCGCGCTCCCATGGAGGCACGGGCCGCGCTCATCGCGGCGGACGTGCTCCTGCGCTACCGCCCCGTTGATGACCTCTACGAGGAGTGGCTTGACCACGTCGCCGAGCTCGTCAGTGCCGCAGGGGGCTCTCCGGCGCCGTCCCACTCTCTGGCTCCCCCTCAGCCAGCCGTGGGCGACGGGGCTCACGGCGTGCCTCCACCACCTCAGCCTCAAGACGGCGCCTTGCCACCAAGGCGCGTGGCTCCGTGGCGTGATCCTCCACGCCCGGCGTCCGTGCGCGAAGAGAGAAGCTGCCAAGAAATCCCGCGGCCACGAGAAGCTACACCAGCGCTCCCCGCGCCACCTTGTCAAGACCGCGGGCCGCCTGCGGCGGCGCAGCGCGGTCCTCGTCAAGACCAAGCTCCACCTCTGAAGCGGGCCCCGGCAACTACGGCCAGCTGCCGCGCCTTCACCCCCGAGCTGCGTAGCGTCGCCTGGCCACGCAAGTTCAAGCCAGATCTGCCTCCTCGATACGACGGTACCGCCGACCCCGCGGAGTTCCTGCAGCTCTATGAGCTGAGCATCGAAGCGGCCAATGGCGACGAAAAGGTCATGGTGAACTGGTTTCCCATGGCTCTCAAGGATGGAGCTCGCTCCTGAACCTGCAGCATGGCTTGATCTCCTCTTGGGATGAGATGCACGACCGCTTCGTCGTCAACTTCCAGGGCACTCGCGACCGCCCGCCAGCCGCGGGCGATCTGCGCCGCATCAAGCAACAACCAGGAGAGACCCTCCAGAAGTACATCCAGTGCTTCAACAACACCCGCCTCAAGATCCCCAAGGTCACGGACGAGGCCATCATCTCCGTGTTCTCCGATGGCGTCCGTGACGTCAAGATGAAGGAAGAGCTCGCCATCCACGAGGAGCTCTGCACATCTCAGGAGCTGTTCAACCGTGGGACCAAGTGCACAAGAGCTGAGGAGGGGCGCCTTTCTCTCCTCGAGCTGCCAGCTGCAGGAGCGTAGGAGAAGAAGGACAAGGCCAAGGACGTGAAGCGTAAGGAGGCAGTTGTCCTCGCAGCGGAGCCCGACACCAAGCGGGGCAGAGATCAGCCCGAGTCATCCAAGAACGGCCGACCGTTCTGCGCCTTCCACAACCTGAACACCCACAACACCAGCGACTGTCAAGAGCTCAGAGCCATACGAGAAGGACGCTATGGTCGACGCCCCGAGCGCAACGACCGGGGCTACGACCGCGAAGGAGGACGTGGAGGCGGACGCTGGGATGACCGTGGCCCGTGCCAGGAGTGGCGCGACCGGCCTCGTGAGGACCGATGGCAGGACCATCCTTGCGAGGGCGCCTGGAGGGACCAGCCTCGTGAGGATCGCCCCTAGGGCAACACTGGTCTTCCCCCGCTGCCGCCACCAAGAAGGAATGACGACCACCACCAGGACGAGGGGGCTGGGCGCTTCTAGGAGCCACGTGCGATCGCCTGCATCTTGGTCGGCGCCTAGGCCCCAGCCTCTCAGCGCATCTTCAAACAGTTCGCTTGCGAGGTGAACGCGGTGCTCTGCAAGCTCGAGGCCACGCGCCCGCTCAGGTGGTCCCAATGTGCCATCACCTTCAACTCGGCAGATCAGCTCAAGTGCGCAGCCACCACTGGCGCCCTCCCCATGCTGTGCTCCCCAGTCATCAGCAATGTGCAGGTCACCAAGACTCTCATCGACGGCGGCGCAGGGCTCAACATCCTGTCCGTCGACACGTTCGACAACCTCCAAGTGCCATATGAGCAGCTCCAGCCAACCAAGCCTTTCTCAGGAGTGACCGACGGTTCGACCACACCGATAGGGCAGGTCCGCCTGCCTGTCACCTTCGGGGAGGCAAGAACCACCGCACCGAGCTCATCAACTTCGACGTCGCGCACATCCACCTACCATACAATGCTATCCTCGGGTATCTAGCCCTGGCCAAGTTCATGGCAGTCACTCATCATGGCTACAATGTTCTCAAGATGCCAGGAAGCGGAAGAATCATCACGGTCCCGTGTGAAGAGAGAGATGCGGTGTGCTCCCTCGAGCGTGCCTTTCAAGCCGCAGCAATCGACAACCCTGATAGCAGAAGTGGAGGCCCTCCGGAGACCATCGCGAAGAAGAAGCAGCTGCGTTGTGCAGGACCTCAGGAGGATGGCATCGCGGCAGGAGCCTCATCAAGATCAGCGCCCACTCCAGGGGCGCCTCCCTCCATCGCAGAGGAAAGCGCGCCCGGCGCCCTCCTTAGGCAGGGCTCGGGGGCTCTCTTCTGGAGGGCCTCAGACCTTGCCAACCTCACGAGGGAGGCACTTGGGCACCACTTGGAAGCGTGCTTCGCGGCACATGTTCCTCAGGAGAGCACAGGGAAAGGAGTGCCCACCACTCAGGAGTTCATCACCAAGACCACTCAGGAACTGCAAGATGCAAGGGCCATGCGCGGCGACAGCCGCTCATGAGGGGCAGCTCCACATCCTGGCAAGGATGCTGGGCTACGTGCCTGCATTGACGTCCCCGAGCTCAACAGGGCCGCATCTCAGGAGCGCTTCTGGCCATCCCATGTGGGCCGATGCGACGGCCCTCCGCACAGCTACGTTCGCATGCCCTTCGGCTTGCCGAGCGTGGCGTCGGCCTATCAGCGCAACATGCGGCGTATCCTGGCGGCTCAGCAGGCCAGGTACCACGCCGTTCTGGAGGAGATGGAGACGGTCTTCAGGGAACCTCCCGAGCCCCCAGAGCCTCCCGAGGCTCAGGGCTCCGGTGGCTCATGAGGAGTCATTTCTTTAACGTGCGCCTTCAGCTGCACCAACTCTACTTCGTCTACAGAACCAGGTGACATCTTCCAAGCTCATTTAAGCTGGGAGCGCCCCTCGGGCTGCATTATTCCCAGGCCACATGGGTCTGTCCCTATGGCATGTATCCTTTTTGCTTATGTCTTTAGCTTACCTTGCTGGGGGCGCCCCTCGGGCTGCATCATCCCCAAGCCGCTCGGGCCGGACCGAGCGGCATGTATCTTCCTGCATTTATCCAAGTTGATCTGCTCCCGATGCTTAACCTGCCAACGGCAATCGCCTGCTCAATCATCGCCTCCCCTGGGGCCTCCACACAGGCACGGCGCTGGTGCATGGGTCCGTCCCTGCCATGCCGACAAATCTGAGCGGTCAAGCTCTGGCTCGCGGCACGCCTCGCGCACGTCACCTCACCAGGCCCTCAATGGCTTCACCTCATCCAGAGGAACCAGCGGCAGGCTGACAGCTGTAACGGCAAACCGTATTTCTTCTTGTGTTTGTTCACAGGAATCCCGTAGGAAGGATAGCAGGTGGCACCATGAGTCTCCTTTCTCTCGTGTAATTCGCTTGCGCGTTAAAAGGGGGGCTCCTGAGCATCGCGACTCAGGAGCTCTTACTGCCTCTCCAACCCTCACCCCATGGCCTTGACCACGGCATCACGACCTGGCATAGCAGCGGTGGCTGAGCTCGGTCGAGGGCCGAGACCACAGGACGTAGAGCACTAAGGACAGCATGAGAGGAAGGAAACTCGTATGTGCCGGCCCAGCTATGCCACGCGAGTAGGCGCGCAGCCCTGGCGCAACGTCAGGAGTCACCACGAAATCCACAAAATAAGTCCCGCACTCGGATCGGCTAAATGTTTGGGCCTAATGGCCGCTCACGCCTTGCCGCAACCCCGTTGCGGCCACATCAACTCCCTTTCTCACCTTACCATGGCTACTTGAGCGCTAAGGGGGACCTCCTGAGCATCGCGCCTCAGGGGCTCTTACCGGACCTCAGGCCGCACACCTCCTGGCCTTGACCACGACATGCGACCTGGCATACCAGCGACGGCTGTAGCCTGCCTGGGGACCGGGACCTGTCAGCGTAGAGCAACAAGCTACCGCGAGGAAATAAAGGGGGACCGAGCCTTAACGGGACGTGCGTTCACCAAATTCTCATAACAAGGAACACAAGTACAAAAGACATTGCACATCCTTACATGCCCCCAAGGGGTAGTTCATGGTTCTTCGCAGGAAACAAAAGCTGATACTAAGGGGAATCCTATCTACATCATTTCGTGGCGGACGCCATCATCAACAGTGGGCCACGGGAGACCGGCGCCAACCCCATCCAGGTCAGCGGCGGCGACGGCCGGACGCCGCAGCTCCGCTCCCAGCGCGGCAAGAGCTCGGGGGCCCATAGCTGTCGTCGCTCATCTTCGGAGTCTCGTACAGCTCAGGAGAGCTGCTGGACTCCCAAGGGTTGCTGCTGCTGGAGTAGCCGCGGGCAGAGCGCGGGTCGGTTTGATGCTCCTCTCCGGGGCAGCAATCCAGGCGGCGGCACTCGGCGTCGAAGAACTTGAAGAAGAGCGTGGAGGCGCCGTCGTACTCGAAGTGGATCGCGAGGGCGCCCCTCGCACGGCATACCCGTGCGATCTCCCCCCCAGCCGCGGGTCATAAAGATCTAGCTGGTGGGAACCGTTTCAATCTCCGCTCCGGTCGCCGGAGCGCTGCAGTCGGCGTGCTGCAACCAGAGCTCGAGAGGCCCCTCGGCGGCATCACATCGGAGAAGAACCGCGGGAAACGGATCCAAGAGCTTGGAGGCATCGGCGCCCACAGCACCAACTCGCGCGAGGAGTCAGCGGTGTGGATCCCAGGGGCGACGGCACGCGTCGCCATGGCGCGGCGGCCCTGGACATAGCGTGGGCGGCGCTGCTCGTCGCTCCGACCTCCCAAGCCCTCGGCTCGGGCGTACAAGGGTAGCGGGTACCCCGGAGGAGGCCGCTCGCACCAAGGCCTCGACACCACCTGCATCGCCGCTTCATCACGGTGATGGATCGACCTCTTCTTCGGCGGAAGTGGCCCCGGATCATCACGGGGAGCTTTTCCTTTCTCTTAAGCGGAAAACCATCTGATGTGCGCCATTGTTGTCAGCAGGGGAGCAATGGAGCAAAGAAGCAAGCAAGCGAGGAAGAGATGGGCAACTGGGGCTCCGTCCCCCTCCCCATTTATAGCAAGAGAAGGCCAACCGGCGTCTCCCACGATTGTAGGTAATGATGGTTTTCCTTGCATGTCGCAAGGACTTGTCAAGTCGTGCAATTGCCGAGGCAGCGTGGGGAAGCGGAGACGCCCACGTCCAATCAACCGCCATGCGTCGACCGAGGCCGCAGGCTTTTGGGGCCCGCGGTGCTCCGAACATGACCCTTGGCTTCGTCACGAAGCCAAGCTCGAGCGCACCTTGGGCCCGGGGGCTACTGTCCGCGTTCTGGAAACGGGGTCCCCAGACTTTCTTGCCTGCGGCCCACAGCGTGGCTAAGCAAGCAGGTCGTACGGCCCATCTTCATCAACAAGGCATCCAAGACCCTCGCGAGGGTCCAAGCCTCACGAGGCGGACGACGCAAGACCTCCTCTGGAGTGGCCTAGACAGGCAGGCTCACGAGGAGCGGGGATATCAAGGCGGGGCAAACCTCACGAGGCTCTCGTGAGGTTAGCCATGACGAACGGCACCAGGCAGGCGCAAGCGCGCGCAGCGTCCTTGTTTCCACTTTGGTGCTAAGGAGGCCAACGCAGGCGAAGAGTACTGAGGCATCAGGCAAAGGTTGCCATATTGGTGCTACGAGACCAAGACCAGGAGGACGGCAAGGCGGAGGTCATCATGGGGTCCAAGACGGCGTCACCCCAGAGCTTTTCGCAGGCGAAGACCACTTTTGTCAGGATAGCTTGTACTAGTTGTCCCCCTTCAAATTCGCCCGCCGTTGTTGGCTCCCTTCCCGCTCGATATTTGGGAAGAGGACCAGGGCCTCTATAAATAGGACTAGCCACCATAGTAGGGGCATCTCATCTTAGCTTTATCCAACCCGATCGAGAGGCTAGCCACAAGAACACCTCAACCTCAGGAGGCTGTTCTTCCTTTGTACTGTTCATCATCAGCCAAAGAGGCAATCCACCACCACCACATTGGAGTAGGGTATTACACCACAACGGTGGCCCAAACCAGTATAAGCCTCGTGTCTCTCTATGTTGCGAGTTCGTCGAGTTCGTCCGCGAGATCTTAGCAAGCTAGAGCGTAGATCGGTAGGACGGAAAGACTTCGCGCGCACCCCAGTGTTCGAACCTTAAGGGTTTGCCGGAACCCCACATCCGACAGCCGCCTTCGTCTTCCCGAGGCGTTCGCGAGGGTACGAGAGATCGACCAGCCGCCGAGATTGAGGCTCCACATGAAGGGGTGTTGCAACGGCGACATGTGGGCGAACACAAGGTTCCCCGTCCCTTATGTAATGCTCCTTCATCGGGGTTGGAAAACCTTCACATGCGCCCACTGCTTGATGAAGCGACAGGTTCTTCACTTCAAATTAGTGGAGAACGACCTACTCTCCTTCAAGGTCTTCGGGCGCTCGAGAATCCGGCTAGGGTGCTACGCAGAGAGGTCGACCGATGACGAAAGCTCCTCCTCGAGCGACAGCGACGAGGAGGAGGCCGGTGGGAAGGACAACGGGGACGGGCCCGACTAGACGTCGGGCCCCCCGTCCCTGTGCGATGTCGGCAGCAGCACCATCTGCACCTGGCCTTCTCCTTGGCAGAGCGATTTGCCGGGGGGGGTAGTTCTTGGTGGCGGTTCCTCGAGCCAGCTCCTTGAACTTCTCGGGGCCGTCGCTTCTGGCGGTTTGCGCTGGAATGCCGTAGAAGATGAAGAAGTGGGTTGGCGGGCCGTCAAGTCGGAGTACGATGGCATCGTCGCCTTCATCTCATATTGCCAGCCCGCTGCCTCACCTTTCGGCTCCTCCCCCGGCACCCCCATCACCAGCCCTATTCTGGGCGGCCGTCGGGGCGTTCTCTTGGTGTCTTCTGCTGCTCGTAACTCGCCTAGGCACTCCTTTTGCCCTCGTGCTATCCTGATCCGCTTCTTGAGGAGAGGGACAAGAAAGGGATTACGGGCACCTTATCTTTTCTTTTAAATCTCAAGCCTGCGGGCACTTGTCGAATTTGACTTCGTAACCCCTTGCTCATGTTTACGTTCCGTATGAATTGTACTTGTTTAATCAATGTATTAATGAAAAAGGGTGTTTGTCGGGTTCTTTTGTGCGTGAGCGAGGCCCACACTAAGGAGCGATTCCTTGTCATTTTAAGCAAACAACATCGCCCGGCAACAAACCTTGCCGTCCTCCCGCTTTATACCACGATTATACCCACGCCCTTGGCGGGAGTGGGGGCAAAGTATGATCGGGCCCTTCGTTTGTTTCCCTTCCATCGCAACTACAACCAAATTCCAGCCTAGAAGGGATTTCGGGCATAGGAAGGAGGGAGCACGGTGGCATAGGAATGAACGAAGTTTCGTACATTCAGGTTTCATACGGAAGCGCATAGCGGGGGAGAAAACACTTATCTGAATCTGCAGCCCCCAGCAACCTCGGCTTGCCGGGGTCGGGGGTGTCGGTCTGTCTTCTTCCCTCCAAACGGTTTTGCAGAAGCGCCTGTGCAGCCTGCGAACCAAAAAGGACTGGAAGAGACAAAAAGACATGCACTCGACCTCTATGCTAGGGATTAGTTTCCGCCAAGCACTATCAACCCTACCAGAGAGGGAGACTCAACCTAGCATGCATGCCAATTTCTAGGGCGCCAGCGCTTCATTTATTTATCTGTTGCTCAGGGTCTACACCTGGCTTTGTACAAAGGCTTACATGCGTTGCCGGCAAGGCTTGTACAAAAAGTGGTCCACCGGGGGGCCCGGCAACCGCGCCTTATGGGTAAAACTTGCGAAGATGTTCAATGTTCCAGGAGTTGTTCACTGGAATACCATCTTCGGTCTCTAGGCGGACTGCGCCGGGCTTGGTGACTCATATTACCTGATAAGGGCCTTCCCACTTTGGCATCAACTTGTTGGAATTCTTGGTGGATTGGACTCGCCGAAGAACAAGGTCGCCTTCCTCAAGGCTTCGGGCATGAACCTTGCGGCTATGGTAGCAGCGCAAGGCTTGCTGGTAGCGAGCGGCTCGCATAGCATCCCGAAGACAATCTTCCTCAAGGAGCGTCGCATCATCTTGGCGCAACTGCTCTTGCTCAAGCTCATCATAAGTGAGCACTCGAGGTGACTCATATATGAGTTCCGTGGGGAGAACTACTTCTGTCCTGTATACCAGGGCAAAGGGTGTATGGCCAGTGGCTCGATTTGGCGTTGTCCTGATCGACCAAAGAACCATCGGCAACTCATCAATCCTGCGCCTTCCGCACTTGTGTATCCTGTCAAAGGTTCTGGTCTTGAAGCCTCGCAACACCTCTGTGTTCTCCCTCTCAGCCTGGCCATTACTTCGGGATGAGCAATAGAAGCAAAACAAACCTTGCCGCCAAGGTCTTGGATATACTGCATAAAGGTGCGACTTGTGAACTGCGTGCCATTGTTGGTGATGACTCTATTCGGCACACCAAAATGACAGACCAGTCCCTTGAAGAACTTGACGGCTAATTGTGTTGTCACCTTTCTCACCGGTTCCACTTATGGCCACTTTGTGAACTTGTCGATTGCGACGTACAAGTACTCAAAGCCCCCAACAGCACGGGTAAAGGGGCCCAGTATTTCGATCCCCCAGACCAAAAAGGGCCAGGAAAGAGGAATTGTTTGAAGGGCTTTGGCTGGTTGACGAAGCTTCTTTGAATGGAACTGGCATGCTTCACACTTGGTTACTTGTGCAGCTGCATCCTGGAGAGCGGTGGGCCAGAAGAAACCTTGCCGGAATGCTTTGCCGGCAAGGGCTCTTGACCCTATTTGGGAGCCACACATGCCTCCATGTATCTCTGCCAACAGCTCCAGTCCGTCCTCCTGAGGAATGCACTTCAATTTCACACCGTTCGGTCTCCTTCTGTATAGGGCATCATCCACAAATTGGTACATGCTGGACCGACAGGCTACTTTTTCTGCTTCTTCCTGTTCCTCAGGAAGTTCCCCCGTTCGGAGGAAACGGACGGTGCGCTGAGCCCATGCCGGAGCCTGGGGCCGACGGTAAGGACTATCTTGCAGTACTGCTTGTCGGAACCTCCTGGCTTGTCGGCAGCGGCCAAGGCCTGGTAGGTGGCGCACCTGGTAACTTCCTTGCCGGGGTCGTCAGCCTTAGCTTTCTTGGCGGTGCCGGGGTCGCCGGATCCCTCAGCTGCAAGCATGGTCTTGCCCTTATGCTTGCTATTGCGGCGTCGTCCCTTCTTTGCTGGGGCGACGACGTCTTCGTCTGTGGAGTCGGTTTCCATGCCGGCATATTCGCCGGGGTACTTCCTCCCTTCTTCAGCCCGAGCACATCCATCGGGAAGAACATAAAGCTTGGCTACATCCTTAACCTTGTTCATCGTTAGCTCTTCGTGCATCTTGCAATTGCGCACATTCTGAAAGAATGCACTGATGATGGCGGCGGGGTGAACATCTGGGATGTTGTACTGCACACGGCTGAACCTTTGGATGTACTGGTGCAGGGTTTTGCCATCCTTCTAGGGATGACATGCAAATCACTTGCCTGGCCAGGAGCTTGGTGGCCTCTGGTAAAGGCGCCGACAAACTCATGGCACAGATCCGACCAAGAAGAGATGGAATCCACTGGCAGGTGCATTAACCATGACATGACGTTGGGCTTATGTGCCAATGGAAAGTAGTTGGCAAGCACCTTGTCGTCGCAAGCCCCGGCAGCTTGCATCGCGATAGTGTAGATGCCAAGGAACCCCGACGGGTGAGTCTTGCCGTTGTACTTCTCTCCGACCTTAGGCTTGAACGTGCGGTGGGTGGTCCACTGGAACTGCCGCAGCTCACGGGTAAAGGGTGGACAACCCACCTCGTAAGGTAGGTCACCGGAGCCCCCCGGCGCTGCGTGGTCCATAATGGGCCCCGCACACCAGTCTGACTGATGGCGCGCTTCCCGCCGCCGCTCGATGCTGGTCCGAGCGTCCTCTTGAGCTCGCTCTCGAAGAAATTGACGTTGGTCGCAGCGGGCTCGAGGGTCCTCCCACCACTGGCGTGCGCCGGCTCGACGGAGCGCCGGCACGAGGGTCCCGCTGGTCGCGGTCCATCTTTATTGGCAAAGCTGATGGGCTCCCAATGGTGGCTCTCCATTCGTCGAGCTTCTCCACGGCAGGAGGAAAGTCGAGGAGCAGTTGCACGTGCGCCAACGCTTCCGCGGGCGTGGGTGGCGGCGAAAGCTGCGTGGACCATGACGGCTTCGACTTCTAACCACGTTAGAAGGAGCTCTATCACGGTCTCGCGGTTGCGTGCCGCCTCCGCCAGCGTCTAGGTGCGCACGCCGTCCCGGTGCGTCATGAGAGTGACGCAAAGGGCTCTTCCCGCGGCGGTGCCCAGAGGCACCGACGTCGCGGCGTTGCACGTCGCGCGCGGCCTAGGAAGCCTCGGCGCGGGTGCCGGCTGGGGCATCCTAGGGGTTGCCGCGCCACCCATGGGCAGCAAGGCCCCACCCCCGGACCCAGCGGCCTGTGGCTCGTCGTATTGGACCCGAACGACGCCGCTCGCCTGGCTCCGATTGCTAGAGTGTCATGGATGCTCACGCGCCGCGCCTCCGGCACAATCCATGGCCACCCCGCCGCCTGCCCGCGCTGGTGCAGTCGGGCCGGCTCCGGACGACCAGATCGCTGTGTTCCCTTTCTTCTTGGGGGCCATGGCGATGATGAAGTCGTTGTGCTAACTTTCAGACCATATTTTCACAACTCGCGTCCCCTACCTGGCACACCAGAGATGTCGGGGAAACGACACCTATGGGATCCCGGGGAATCCCTTCTACGGTTGGTGGGAGCTGTGCAAAGAGCGGGACTGAAAGATCATCGCGAGTGAATTTTTTTACCCATGTTCGGGCCACAAATGATGCGTAATACCCTAGTCCTGCTTTTCCGTATATTTGGTGTTCTTGAGCTCTTGAACTAGCTACGGTGCATGCCTAGTCCAAAAAGTTTGAATCCTTCCTCAGTACGCCTCGGGCCTCCTTTTATATGTCAAAGGGATCGCCACAGTGGCACACAGGAGGTGGAAAGTATGTAGAGTGTACAAGTCTATCGCCTGGGACTGTAAGACAAACACATTTAATGCGCTGCCGACGTGCCCTCTTGCTTTATCGGGGACGGCAAAGAAGCTTGTCCCGTCCATCGCCGCCTCGCCTTGCTTCGACGCGCGTCCAAGGTGACGAGGCATGCAGCGCAATGCTAGCTGGCTGGCTGCTGAGTTGGTGCGGTGACAGGGTCTTCACGAAGATCTGCATGCCACCACACAGGTGCTTGGCTAGTTGGCCTAGAAGTTGCACGCTGCCACGCAGGCGCTGGCCTAGTTGGCAGGCTGATTGTTGCGTCGGCACGCGCGCGGGGCAGCGGAACGTTGGTGAGTGCGGGCCTAGCCTCGACCCCGCAGAAGCCCCTGGCAAGGGTCTTCCCGGGGTCTTGCGGGCATCCCCGGCAAGGATCTTGCCGGGGTCTTCATCTCTCCCCGGCAAGGCTCTTGCCGGGGGTCTCGCCTGTCCCCGGCAAGGCTCTCGTCGGGGTCTTCGCCTTCAGTTTTCTCTCCAAATTCGTAGGCCTATGTTCCTCCCAAAGATCTGCATGCCACCACACAGGCGCTCCTGAGTCTTGGTCTCGACGTTGTCAATGGTGTCAGAACTCTTAGGCTCAAGGGTGGCGGCCTTGCTGGTGTTGGGCAAGTTGCCACGGCAAGGCTCTTGCCGGGGCTATGTAGGTCGCCCCAGCAAGGCTCTTGCCGGGGGAAATCCGTCTTGTCCCTTTGCTCTTCGCACCTCTGGCTTGAGCACTGCCCTGGCAGTCCTGTATCTTCGCTTCCTCTGCCCCGCCAAGCGTGGCTGCAGGTGCGGCTACAACTACCCATGCACAAGTAAAGGGGTACGGAAAGGCCCCTACTTTTGTACACCGACACCACTCTACTCCCATCGCTGGCTTGGCCATCCATGTACTCACCCAGACCTCCTGTTATTCTCGGGCGACGGCACCCTCACACTACAGATAAACCAGTAAACCATCATACTCCCCTCAGCGTGGGAAACAACTTCCGAGTCTTCCTTGGCTCTGGGTCATTCCCTTCCTAGGCCTCGCCGACGTCCAACGCCTTGGTGCTCTTGGCGTTGTGTGGTCAACATGGTCAAGGACGACTTCCATCGGAAGAGGACTATACGTGGAGAGGCTGATAGCTAGGTCCACGGCCGCAGCAATGAAGTACCTCCTTATTACGCGCAAAATAATGATTCCTCCACCTGACAGCGGGGACCCACTAGAAGGGCCTCTGTATTTTGCAAAAAAAGTTTCCCTCTGACAGCTGGGACTGACCAGCTGCATCTTCGGACGCAAGGAAGTGCCTCCATATTAGCCGCGAAGAAAATGATCCTTCCCCCTGACAGCTGGGACCCACCAGCTATATCTTCGCACGCAAGGAAGTGCCTCCTTATCCTCCTTGACAGCTGGGACCCACCCGGTCAAACTGTACGTACGGTTGTCTGTCTGGTCGTGAACGTGTACATACATACTGGTCGATCGGTCTCAAGTAAGGAGGGACACATGTTGTAGTAGAGGCGCAGACGTAGCATGTCATGTAGTCCCATGTATATTGTGTACACGTATGAACAGCCACTCTGCAAGAAAGAAAATACGGCTACGTACATACATACAGGTGGGTCTCTAACATGTACAGCGATGGCGTCCTGTTCATCGGCAGCCAACCGGCTAGGTCGGAACAGAGGAAACAACGTCATGTTCATCGGGAGCCAACCGACTGGGTCAGAATATGTCATGTTCATCGGGAGCCAACCGGCTTGGACGGAACAGCCGAAACGAGGTCTGTCGTACTACAGAACGGAGGAAACACACTTCTGTTTGACTACGTACGGTCGAAACGGGGTCCTGTTGACCAGGAAGGGTTTGGCATACCGTAAAACAGAGGAAACAGACTTCTGTTCGAGTGCCTATAGTCGAAATGGGGTCTTGTTGATCGGGAGGGGTGTGGCGTACCGCAAAACGGAGGAAACAAACTTCTGTTCAAGCGCCTATGGTCGAAATGGGGTCTTGTCCATCCATCGTCTACTACCTCGCTCCAGCCTCCGTGGGCTACTTATCATCCACCATCAACATCCTCCAGCCTCCACCTTCTACTATTCATCCAAAACGTCTTCCTCCTGCCTCCACCAGCTAGTATTCATCCATAGGTTACAGTTCATCTAGCCTCCACCGACTACTGTTCAACCAGCCCTAGACGAGGTCCTGTTCATCCACCCCCAACCGGCTCGGGTGTGGCGGCCTCCTCGGGGTCCGGTTCATGCAGCAGCAATGGCCTACTACCACGGGGTCCTGTGCATCCAACCCCCACCGATAACTATTCGTCCAACCCCAACCAACCGGCTAGACTCACCACGTCTCGACTCATTCAACCAACCCCCAACGGTAACTATTCATCAAGAGGCAGGTTCGATCGGCTTCAGGAAGCAGCAGCAGCGATCGGTCGCTCTGGTTCAGTTAGCAGCAGTAATGAAGGAATCGCTCGAGTTCAGTCAATAGCTAAGGGATCAATCACTCGGGTTTAGTAACGTAGCCATTCACACTTCATAAATTATTTCTTTTATCATCTACCTACTCGAGGACGAGTAGGAATGAAGCTTGGGGATGCTGATACGTCTCTAATGTATCTAGAATTTATGAAGTATTCATGCCATGGTTACAACAATTTTATATGGTTTGGGTGCAATTTTATATGATTTAAATGGAACTAACCTGGACTGACGCAGTTTTCACCAGAACTACCATGGTGTTGTTTTTCGGCATAAATTAAAGTTCTCGAAATGTAGTGAAACTTTTGACGGTTTTTTGGAGCAAAAGAGGCACTAGAAGCTTCGTCGAAGGGCCAGAAGAGCCAAGAGGGCCTCACAAGGCACCAGGGCGTGCCAGGTGGGGCTCGCTCGCCCTGGTACCTTGTGGGCCCCTCATAGCCCATCTTTGCGTGATTCCAACACTGAAAAATCCTATATATATAGAAACCCGTAGAAATAACCCTAGATTAGAACTTCTGCGGCCGCAAGCCTCTATAGCCATGAAAAACAATCTAGACCCTATTCCGGTACCCTACCGGAGGGAAATCATCACCAGTGGCCATCTTCATCATGTCGGCGGACATCATGATGAGGTGGGAGTAGTCCACCGTCGGGCCGAGGGTTTGTACCAGTAGCTATGTGTTTAATCTCTCTCTCTCTCTCGTCTTCTTTATTTGGAACGATCTTGATGTATCGCAAACTTTGTTAATATAGTTGGATCATATGGTGTTTTACCCTCTCTATCTTGTTGTGATGAATTGAGTTTTCCCTTTGAGATTTCATTATTATCGGAATGAATACTCTTATGGATTTGAGAGCACTTGATATATGTCTTGTTATGAATACCCGTGTTGACAATGGGGTATCATATTGATTCACTTGATATATGTCTTGGCACTCAAATCTCCGATTTCCGAGGTGACATTGGTGTAATCTATGCATAGGGGTTGATGCATGTTTTCGTCCTTGTTTATCCGGTTGAAATCTTGGGGCACTGTTTGAGGTTCTTTGTATTGTATTGAGTATTATGAATCTGAAATCTTTTGATGCATATTGTATAATCAACTCACGGATACTCGTGGTGACATTTGAGTATCTTGGTGACATTAGAGTTGGTTGATATGTATCATATGGTGTTATTATAGTACAAACTCTTAGATATATGGATCAGAAAGGATAACTTGGTGTTATTTTAGTACAAACTCTAGGATAGATTGATCGGGAAGGATAACTTTGAGGTGATTTCGTACCCTACAAATGATTTCGTCTTATGTTCTCCACTAGAAAAGAAATTTGGAGTGACTCTTCATCGCAAGTTGAGGGATGGTTATATGATCCAATTATATTAGCATTGTTGAGAGATTGCACTAGCGAAAGTATGGAACCTAGGCCCTATTTCTAAGCATAGCAATACCGTTTGTGCTCACTATTGTTCTACCTTGCTGGTTTTATTGTTCCTATTACAAAAATCAATATCTACAATCTTTATTACACTTGTATCACCATCTCTTCACCGAACTAGTGCACCTTACAATTTACCATTGTATTTGGCGTGTTGGGGACATAAGAGACTCTTTGTTTTTCGGTTGCAGGGTTGTTTGAGAGAGACCATCTTCATCCTACGCCTCCGACGGATTCATAAACCTTAGGTCATACACTTGAGGCAAATTTGCTACTGTCCCACAAAATTCTACGCTTGGAGGCCCAACACGAGTCTACAAGAATAAGTTGTGTAGTACACATCATCCCACGGGCCGACAGTAGCCCTCGGGCCCGTGGCACGCACGACTCCATTTTCTTGGGGGGAAAACGGCGTGGGCCCCAACCGCCTGCGGGCCAGGCTCGACGGGTGGCACACGACGAAATGTGGGGCACCCCCACTTCTCCCACAACACCTCGGCAACCGCCTTGGCTGACATAAAGCCTGCCTGCATGTGGCACGAGGCCATCATTGCCTTCCTTGTTCCACATCAGCTTTCGAAGGCGAGGGGGCGTGAACTGCCCTCTGTCGATTACCATATAAAGGAAAGGGGCAAAAGACCACCCGGCCCATCTTCTTCTTCTAGCTCCTCTCTCCTACTCCAAGATCCGAGTCGACCTCTGCGACGATGGCGAGAGGAAGAGGCCTTGCTGCAGCGCCCAAGGTGCCGCTCTGGGGGCGCGAACGCTCCCAAGCACCCGCCGACGTTGGTCCCAGTGGCCATGGGTGGGACGCCACTCATGGGCGCGGACGCGGGGGGTGAGGCACCCGTGGTCGGGATGGTGGAGGCGCAGCAGCCACCCTGATAGCCTAGGCATGAAGCCACTCCGCCGACGCGGCCCGCGAGTTCATCATGGGCATGGACCGCCAGCCCTGCACTTGGCTCCGGCACCTGTACTCCTTCAAGAAAGAAATTGTGGACCACACGCCCCTGGGCCTATGGTTGCAGCCGGATGGCTGCTGCAACGACCCCTCCTAGGTGGCGACGGAGTTCAAACCCTCTGGCTTCATGTTCTTGAAGCAGGGGTGGAAGTTGTTTTCCCTCGTTCGCGGCTTGTAGAAGGGGCACGTCCTCCACTTGAAGTACGCCATGGCCACCATGCTTTTCATGAAGATCTTCGGGTTACCGGCTTCCACTTGATGTGCTGCATGGAGAGCGAGGATAGCGACACCTCTAGCAATGACGGCCGTGACTGCGCGAGACGGCGGAGGGCAGGGTGAGTGAGAAGTCGCCGGGGCATCTTCGGCAGCGTTGAAGAGCTCGGTGATGTGGCCAAGGCAGGCGTCGCAGCAAGCATCGGCCGGGCGATAGCGGAGCGGCACGGCCTACGCGTTTGGCAGCCCACGGCGGCTGAGGGAGGAAGGGGGCCGTGGCGGTGCGGCCATCCGACAACATGAAGGAGTGCATGGAGGAGTACTACTGCTCATGGGCAGTGGGAGTGGTGGCGGAAGCCGCGGCCTCGGCAGGGTGGCGGCGATTGCCACGGCCCACAGGCTCCATCTGGGAAATGCGAGGCGCCTAGCGCTCGGCACGCACGCGGCGAGTCAGCCTTGGAGTTGGTGAAATGAAAGTGGAAGCGGAGCGAAACAACAACAGCACACCCCTAGCTGGCACGCTAAATGTCAAAATCAGGGCTCCGAGGAACCAAGAGTTTCGAACTCTAGGGTTCGCTCGCTCCTACGACCCTACTCCTTCCTAGTACAAACCATGGCGACACTACGGCGAGAGTGAGCTAGCGGGGGCAGGCCGGAGACACAGCAGTTACCCAGGTTCGGGCCACCTTGCGGTGTAAAATCCTACCCCTGTTTGGTGGTTGGATTGCACTCGTGAGGGGGAATGAGAGTACAAGGGCTGAAGAGCCAGAATAGTCCGCCTCATCTACGGCAGCTCCCTATTCCTCTTTTATACTTGCCTTGGTCCTCTTCCCCCGAAAACATTGGCGGGAAGGGTTGCCCCACAACGGCAATTTTGAAGGGGGACATGGGCGCAATCCATACTGACAAAAGGTAGTCTTCGCCTGCAAAGACGCCATCCATGACGCGCCGGTGGGCTTGTTGATGACCTCCGCCCAGCGCGCCCGTCGTCATGGTCCTCGTGCACTGATCGGGCAACCTTTGGGGATTGCTTTGGGAAGTGGTGGTTGGCCTTGCTCCCTTAGCACGAAAGAGGAAAGCCTCCTCATTCGTACCTGCTGGCGTGGCCCCTGGCACCGCTTGTCATAGAGCGCGTCACCCACGTGAAGACACAGGCCGTGCGACCGGGTTGAGCAGCCCCTGACTTGTCCACCCGCGATAGGGGCCTTGGGAGGCCACCTTGCGAGGGGCCTCGTAAGGTTCCATTAGAGCCGCCTAGTCATCTCATCAGTCCTGCTAATGGGGGGACTCGTGAGGTAAGGGGCCTCTCACAAGGTCCTGTTTGGTGGCCCACTTCCTGGATCCTTGGGTACGCACCACGCCGTGGGCCGAAGGCAGATGGGTACCCCCGTTCCCACGGGCCCGACAGAGGGGATGATGTTGTACAATAGAGATAAGTATTTCCCTCAGTTAAGAACCAAGGTTATCAATCAAGTAGGAGAACCACACAACACCTCGGTAGCAGCACCTGCATATAGAATAACAAATCCTTGCCCAACGCGAACAAGGGGTTGTCAATCCCTCGGTGGTTACTTGCAAGATTAAATTGTGTAGTATTGATATATAGCTTGAACAAAAATACGAAATAAAATAAAGAAAGTAAAATTGTAGCAACATATTTTTAGGATTTTTAATATATGATAAAAGTGGACCCGGTGGCCATACCTTTAAGTAGAGGCTTCTCTTTTGAAAATATCAAATGGTGGGTAGACAAATTATTATTGGGCAAGTGATAGAAAAGCAAATAATCATGACGATATCCGAGGCAATGATCATGTATATAGGCATCACGTTCGGGACAAGTAGACTGAAATGATTCTGGATCTACTACTATTACTCCACACATCGACCGCTATATATCCGTCATGCGTCTACAGTATTAAGTTCATAATCAATGGAGTAACGCCTTAAGCAAGATTACTTGATGTACACAAAGTAAACTCACGCATGAATAAACCCCATCTTTTTATAATTAATGGAAATGATACAAATACGTGTCATGTCCCTTTCTGTCACTGGGATAGAGCACCGCAAGATCGAACCCGTAACGAAGCACCTCTCCAATTGCAAGAAAAATCGATCTCGTTGGCCAAACCAAATCAATAGATCGGAGATATATATAAACCTATAATAATCATGCATAAAAGAGTTCAGAGAAAACTCAAATAATATTCATGGATAATCTTATCACAAACACACAATTCATCGGATTCCAACAAACACACTGCAAAAAGTGATTACATCGAATAGAACTCCAAGAATATCGAGGAGAACATTGTATTGAGAGCAGAGAGAGAGAGAGAGAGAGAGAGAGAGAGAGAGAGCGAAGGCCATCTAGCTTCTAACTATGGACCTGTAGGTCTGTGGTAAACTACTCAGACATCATCGGAAGGGCAACAAGGTTGATGTAGAGCCCCTCCACGATTTGTTCCCCCTCCGGCAGAGTGACAGAAAAGGCCTCCAAATGGGATCTCTTGAGAACAGGAACTTGCAGGAGCGAAAAAAGTTTTCTAACTGGCTCTTTGTTGGTTTCCCGATTTTCGGAAATTTATAGAGGCGGAGTAAGGTTAAACAGAGCCACGTGGGCCCGACGAGCCACCAAGGCGTGCCCTAGTGCCTCGTGGGTCACTACTCCATCTTTTGGTCCTCTCCTGAAGCTTCCAGGGTCTCTTATGTCCAGAAAAATTCTCCAAAAATCTTCATGGCATTTGGACTTCGTTTGGCACTAATATTCTGAAAAAACAGAAACACGCAAAAAACAACAACTGCCACTGGGCACTAAGTTAATAGGTTAGTCCCAAAAGATGATATATAATTGCTTGTAAATGCATATAAAACATTCAAGATCTATACTATAATAGTGATGACCCACAAGTATAGGGGATCAATCATAGTCATTTTGATAAGTAAGAGTGTCGAACCCAACAAGGAGCAGAAGGAAATGACAACCGGTTTTCAGCAAGGTATTTTCTGCAAGCATTGAAATAGTTGGTAACAAGTAGTTTGATAGAAAGATAATTTGTAATGGACAAGTAATGGTAACTGTAAATAAAGTGCAGCAAGGTAGCCCAATTCTTTTTTGGCAAAGGACAGGCCAAAACGGTCTCTTATAATAAGCAAAGTGTTCTTGAGGGCACACGTGAATTTCGTCTAGTCCCTTTCATCATGTTGGTTTGATTCGCGTTCGCTACTTTGATAATTTGATATGTGGGTGGACAGGTGCTTGGGTGTTGTTCTTACTTGAACAAACCTCCCACTTATGATTAACCCCCTCGCAAGCATCCGCAACTACGAGAGAAGTATTAAGATAAAATCTAACCATAGCACTAAACTTTTGGATCCAAATCGGTCCCTTACGAAGTAGCGCATAAACTATGGTTTAAGCTTCTGTCACTCTGGCAACCCATCATCTAACTACTTCACAATGCATTCCCTTAGGATCAAATATGGTGAAATGCCATGTTGTTTACGTTCATATGACACCACCACTACAAAAAAAGACACATCCGTGACATTTTGGGCCGCACGATTTTTTTTGTCATACTTATGACACTTCTATGACGATAATTGTGACAAAACCCGGTATCATCATAGATGTGGTGGGCGCCTACTTCTATGATAAAAAATCATGACAGAAAATGGGCGTTTCGTCCTGGGCGGGCCGGAGACGCAGCTGCATGACATTCTTTGGGCCATCCATGACGGAAAAAACCGTGGTAGAAGCGAGGGCAAGGAAAATATCGGCGAGTTCCCGGTTACGGTGGGTGGTCGGAGGCCGAGCGATGCGTGTTTCTCTCGTACGTACGCGTGTGTGTGCGAGGCATTGGGCTCTAACTGAACCTGAGCGAGGCGTTGGGCTCTAACTTAACCCGAGCGATTGCACTGCAGGCTACGCGTTACTAAACCCGAGCGACCAATCGATCCCTTGCTGTTAACTGAACCCGAGTGATTCCCTAACTACTGCTGCTAACAGAAGCCGATCGATGCTGCCTCTAGATGAACAGTGAGTGTTGTTGGGGGCTTTGGATGAACAGTTCCCGGTGGGGGTTGGATGAACAGGACCCGTGGTAGTAGAGGCCGTTGCCGCTGGATGAACAGTACTATACCCCGATCGATCGAGCCGGTGGATGAACCGGACCCCATGGAGGGCTGGATGAACAGGACCCCGTGGAGGGCTGGATGAACAGTAGCCGGTGGAGGGCTGGTTGAATAGTAACCGGTGGAGGGCTGGATGAACAGTAGCCCGTGGAGGGGTGGTTCAATAGGACCCCGTGGAGAGGGCTGGTTGAACAGTAGCCAGTGGAGGAGCACCCAGTGGAGGCTGGATGAACAGGAGTCCATGGATGAACGGTCGCAGGTGGAGGCTGGAGGACATCGACGGTGGATGAACAGGAGACCGTGGAGGCAGTCGACGGGAGATGAACAGTAGCCCGTGGAGGCAGTCGATGGTGGAGATGAACAATATCACGTGGAGTCCCGTTTTGCGGTACGCCACACGCCTCCCGATGAACAGGACCCCCGTTTCGACCGTAGCGCTCCAACACAAGTCCGTTTCCTCCGTTTTGCAGTACGCCACACACCTCCCGATCAACAGGACCCCGTTTCGACCATAGGAGGTCCGTTTCCTCTGTTTTGTGGTACGCCAGACCCCTCCCGATGAACAGGATCCCGTTTCCACCGTGGCCGGTCGAACACAAGGCTGTTTCCTCCGTTCTGCGGTACGCCAAGCCTTGTTTCCATCGGCTATTCCGTCTAAGCCGGTTGGCTCCCGATGAACACGATGACGCATTCCGTTCTGACCCAGTCGGTTGCCTCCCCATAAACACGATGACGGCGCAGCTTCTCCATTCCGACCCAGCCATGTACATGAGCCCTGGCCGTACGTATGCGCGAGTAGGCGTTCGAGACCCCGCCCGTATGTACGTACATGGCCGTATTTTCTTTGTTGCACCCTGGCCGATGTACATACATGTACATGCTACGTGCGCGCTTCTACATCGACCAGTACGTACGTACACGTTCGCGACCAGAATGACAACGCAACGTACGCTTCGACCAGGTGGGTCCTGACTGTCAGGCACTTCCTTGCGTGCGAAGATGTAGCTGGTGGGTCCCAGTAGTTAGGGGGCGCATCATTTTTTTTGCCCGTAATATGGACGCCCTTCTTTGCGTGGAAGATGTAGCTGGTGGGTCCCAGCAGTCAGGGGGGAAACATTTTTTTTCGCGAAATATGGTGGCGCGTCCAGTGGGTGCCTGCTGTCAGGTGGAGGAATACTTATTTTGCGCGTAATAAGGAGGCACTTCCTTGTTGCGGGCGTGGACTCATCTTTCAGCCTCTCCACGTACAGTACTCTTCCGACGGAAGTCGTTTGGTGACCACATTGACCACGCCACGCCAAGAGCACCAGGGCGGTGGACGACGGCGAGGCCTAGGAAGGTGACGACACGGAACCGGGGAAGACGCGACAGTGGACGCCCACGTGGAGGGGAGTACGTGGGTTGACTGCTTCGGCTGCGGTGTGAGGCTGCCATCGCCGGAGAATAACAGGAGGTGTGGGTGAGTATAGAGGGATGGCATGGCTAGCGGTGGTAGTACAGCCGGACACGGGAGGCAGGAGCAGGCGGCACGACCAACGCTTGTTTGGGTGGCTGGAGCAAGAAGAATAGAGGTTTAATAAGCACTACGGCCGTTGGATGGACATCGTACGGTCACTGGAGCTAGAATCATTCATATTGACTAAGTTGACAAAGCCCTTCGTCCGCGTCAACTTAGTAGGCCCACAAGTTAGCCTCCCACTATGGTGGGTCCCAGCTAGCAGGGGGAGTATTCATTTTTTTGTGCGTAATAAGGAGGTACTTCCTTGCGTGCGAAGATATAGCTGGTGGGTCCGAGATGTCAGCGGTAGTATTCATTCTTTTTGGCGTAATAAGGACGCACTTCCTAATGTACGAAGATGTAGCTGGTGGGTCCCAGCAGTAGGGGGAGAAAACATTATTTTTCAGGGTAAAAAGGATGCAGTTGCATGCATGCGTCCATGGGCGTGGTGCGTCCCCACTGTCAGCCTCTCACGTACAGTCATCTTCCGATGACTCTCGTTTATTGACCACGCTGACCACACCGTGCCGAGCACACCAAGGCCGGTGGACGATGGCGAGGCCCCAGACTGGAACGTCCCGGAGATGGGGAAGACGCGGCAGTGGAGTCGCAGATGGAGAGGAGTGGGAAACTTGACTGTTTCGGGTGCGCGGCAGCACTACCGCCCACGGGAGACAGGAGCAAGAACAGAGGTTGAAGAAGGAGCACGGCTATTGGATTAACATCCAACGGTCTAGCTGCTAGAATCATTGGTTGATTAAGTTGACAAAGGCCCTCGTACACGTCCGCTTAGTAGGCCCACAAGTAAGCCACCAAATCTGACAGGTCCCAGCTGTCAACGGGAGGAATAGTTTTTTTCGCATAACAAGGAGGCACTTCCTTCCGTGTGAAGATACAACCGGTGGGTCCCAGCTGTCAGGGGGAGGAAACATTTTTTTCAGCTTAATAAGGAGGAACTTTTCTTGCGTGCGACCATGGACCTCGTGGGTCCCAGCCATCAGGCTCTCCTGTCCTCTTCCGATGACTCTCGTTTGTTAACCACGGCACGCCGAGCGCAGCGAGTCGGTGGACGACGGCGAGGCCCCGGACGGGAATGACCCGGAGACGGGAAGATGCGGCAGTGGAGTCGCAGATTGAGAGGAGTATAAGGGTTATAACTGGTTCTGGTGTGGTGTGGGGCTGCAGTCGGTGGAGAATAACAGGAGGTGTGGAGGGGTGGAGGGATAGCCTGGCCGGCGGTGGGGTAGCGCTTCGCAGCGATGCGTGCTAAGCAGAGCCGCTAGCCGTCGGAAGCCGGACCAGGCGGTCCCGGCGACGCTGGAGGAAGAAGATGAGAGATTGAAGGTGCATGCCGGCCGTTAGATATAAATCCATTGGCTATGGATGTCACAATCATTTATTGACCAAGTTGACAACGCCCTGCGTAGGCTTTGACCTATTGTCCCACATGTCAGCCTGCAAAAATGTGGTATATGTTTAACCCATGTTTTCTAGAATGTACAGTCCATTTGCTGGGCTGGGTGAACAAATAATTTCGCGTCAATGCGGCCCATTTAATATTTTCTAAGAAATCCCAGCCCATTTGCACTTTCTTGAAATACACAAATTAGCTGGGCTCGTTCTATATATAATGTTATTAGGTTAGAAGGAGCAATTAATATCAAAAAATAAACTGTTGCGACACAATTTATATATATAAATTTAACAAATTAGCGAGTTATTGCTCAAAATAAAAATGAGTGCGTTATTATTACATTGGTCCTTAAAATCTTCGCAAGCTTTTGTACGCAACCACCAGGATTTTCCTACCTGTAAGTCAAAAACAACCAGGATTTTCCTTGCCAACGTGTGTTAAACATTTACTTTTATAAGTTAATAACATGTGAGATGTTTTTATAATGTATATATAAGTCTCTATAAAATATACAATAATAGTAATAATATAAATATATATAATGTGGTTAGAAGGGAAAACATAAATTGGACACAGCATTATTATTCTTATATATAGATAAATAGAACAGAGGTATGCGTTTAACTAAGAAAATACATTGAGTTGTCGATCTTTAAGAAAAAGTAAAACCTACATTGGGAGGCCCATAGGCCGGTATGGACCTCAAAAAATAAGTTGAAACCACTGTCTCCGTATGTCATGGGCTACGCATACCTAGGCCTAGCTGATACTTGTTCGCCCTCTGGAAAAAAATGATAGTACCAGCTAGATCCCCGAGCGAACTAGATTAAAGAGGGGGCCGGCGGCCCAACTGAAGAAGCACATCAGACCCGATTTTTTTTTCTTCAGTGGATGGCTCTCGATGGTGTTTTTTTACTTGCCTCTGCACCATACAACTTGTATTCTTAGCCTCCCAGTCTGTGGTGGACCAGCTGCCCATTTGCTAGGCGGGCCAACCTACAGAAACCAGCACTCGATTTTTCATCAAACCCCAAAAACAACGCAGCCCATTATGCTTGTTTTGGGGCCGAAAACATTACGGCAGGGGTTGAGCGGGGGAGGGGGGAAGATAGAGCAAAATTATTAAGAAGAGTTGATGCGCCTATGCTACCCTAACAAAGCAGGTGCAATTCTTTTCGGGAACAAGGTGTGCCATTGACACCCACACGTCACAAATCCCACAGTAGACATACTAACAAGTTCACACACCAGTACAGGTAAACATTCGTATCAAACTCAGATTCATAGGACACATTCATATTCATAGCCAACATTCAAAATCAACAACTCAAAAGATTCATATACACACAAGTTCATCATGTCTATGCATCCAAATGATTGATAGATCACACGACAATATTCATAGATAATTCACAAAAAGATTCAGATATACAGATGTTCAGTATGTTTATGCAACCAAATGATTGAGATCACAACCAATATCATCCATGGACGAACTTTAATTACCTAGGGTACATACTGGTAAATGGTGTTCAGTCGGAGGTACTTCTTGCTAAAATTAATGTTTGTACGAGTAAACTTTCGAGTACATAAGAGGCAGCACAGACAATCTGAACTGTGCTTGTAGGTTTATCCTCAAATAGTGGCTTCGTGCCGAGGGAGGTTTGAGCAACTTGGCCACTACATTCATCCAACTAGTTTACTAGCTCATCTTGGTCCTGTAGCTCGCCAAAATTCTACATTGCAGACTGATTAAGTGCCAGATGAATATACGCGTCAACCAACTTGTCTGGAATCTTTAGACTCCATGCCATACAGTTCGCTAACATATGTGCCGATAACCAACAGGCACAAGTTGTGACCAAAGACTGGACTGCGTTTTTCTGGGCTATGCTCCAAGCAATATTTTTGGCGTTCACTCTCCTAATACAAGAACTTCCAGCTGAGTTAAAGCACTGGCTGGGATACAGTTCATTGTATTGTCTTGTGTAGTTCCACTAAAATGTATGATTGGCACAACATGATCCCTGTTTGCACAAGTAGGACCAATGTGAAACCTTCATTAGCTTAGTGAGAAAGGATAGAAAGACATTAGCATATTACTCTAACAGTAGCATCAAATTCATCTTGGAGAATATGCAGAAGTGGAAGGGGTCCCTGGAGGATCGTCTCACATGTAAGTTAGACGTTGCCGGAGCCCTTGAATGGCCTCAACTGAGGCCTCGTCTTCAGCAATATCACCTTGGCACTGTTTATTCTTCTTCTTATTCCTCTTCATGATCTGTTTCTCTTTCTCCTCACCAGTTGGTAAAACCAAGTACATGATTGACTTTCTATTTCAGAGTAGGTTTTGTCACTGAGGGAGTACAAGTGTACAAGTAAACAATAGCATTATTTTCTCATGGCAGTCGCAAAATAGAGATGAAGACATTCATTAAATATCATTCTTACCTAAAGGAAGGTTATGGTGCCAATATGGATGATGAGGATTGGAACACAGATCTCCCTTTGTGAAGTTCCACCGAAATGAACCAACTATTCCATTCTGACATTCCAGTTAAATAGGACAAAAGTCCCTTCTTTTAAGAAGTGTTTTGTGCAGTGCACCCAAAGGTCACAACAGCAACCAGGTGAAATGGATATCCCTGTTTGCACAAATAGCTACAGAGGAAACAGTCACAGTCTCAAACAATTACAGGCAAAAACAGTAGGCTAAACTTGTAATGGCTTATAACAGTGGCATGGCTTCATTTTACCAGGGGCATTAGATTAAGAACAGCTAAATATTTTGTATAAGGGCATGGGACAGTGGGTGCACCAACAGTCCAGCACCATGTACCTAAATCGGGGCATAAAGTGGTGATTCAGAGTTTGTTGCCCCGAGAAACAAATATACAAGTAACATATCTGGGTTGGTCCCTTTTTGTTCACTCTAGCCACCTACTCCTATGTTTTTTTGGAAATGGAGGCTTGCCCCCGGCCTCTGGATCATAATGATGCATGCAGCCATCTTATGTGTGGATAGCAAATCTAGTCCTGTTCATACCACTGTGTACAATGTTTCCCCTATATTTCCCTTTTCGACCAAGAAACCGGTTGGATGACCAGTCTGTACTACTTCCACGCCCTATCCTTCCTGTTTGTACCAAATCCGATGCACATACTAAATTCCCCCACACCCACTTTATTTCTTGTTTGAAACTAGTACAAGATTCGACTCCATGAAGTAGCTTTACCTCTAACAATAGAGGAAAAAAATATGTGTCATTTGACCATCCGATCGAGAGGGGCTGAGAGGTAGAAAATGATGCACATGCAGCGACATAGCGAGCTGGGGAAGTAGAGCTAGGGCGGTTTCGAAGGAAGATATACCTGAAGGTCGTCGGGATGTGGATAGGTGGGTGGCGGGAGGCCGGACCCACCCACACTAGGGCAACGACGAAGGGTTCGGAGGACCTCCCGCGCCGGTGCTCGGCCAGAGATAATGGTGCGGCTGGCAGTGGGTCTCCTCCCTCGCTGTCGACGATGGCCTAAACGCTGCCCTCCCCTTCACTAGCGGAGGGGGATACGTCCGGATCTGTAACCAGCGGTGAGGATAGAAAGACAGTGTTTTTTGAAGGGAGAAAGATAGTGTTACCACCCCTATCTTGTTTAGATCTGGAGAGGATGAGAGTGTGTGAATAGAGCAACCCTAGCAAGCAAGCGCGGATGCTCCGGCCTATGTATATGTAGTGGAGTAGTTTTCCTTTTTCACTCCATCAAAACAATCGTTTAAAATTGTGTATGTGCCAGGTTGCCTTTTTTTGAGTTGTTGATTGTTTTTTGAGATAGCTACCCGCTTATTCCAAGTGGTCTTATGGTGTGCCAAGTCACACTTTGTATCGTTCAAGTCTGGTACAAGACACTCCATGAAATGAACAACCACCCTCTCGTAAAATTTGTGAACAAGCCCACGGCTAATATTAGCGGAAACGTGGGCTGCCCGAACATGCATTATTATTTCTACTTTCTATGTGGGAGTATCCTCAAAATAAAATGTGAGAGTACAATATTTATTGGGCCCCTTTGTAGTTGGTGCTAAAATTTGACCAAAGATTTAACTGACAAAATGTGCATGTTAACAAAAATTATATCGTTTGATTAGTATTTGAACATAGTTTTAAATTATGTAAATTTTTGTGACATGCATGAACATTTGGTTAATTAAATTTATAGTCAAAATTTGGCAATGTGCGTTAAATCAACACATGCAAGTATCAAAAGGAGAGTCACGGCATGCATGCATCCATTTTAATTAATGCATAGGTAAACACAAATTCTTGAAATATATCGAGTGCAGTGCTTTGATGTGTCGCGTCAACTCGTACAAGACCGAGAAGTTTGATTACTACAACACCCTCTCGCCTTAACCGCACCTGCCTTTGGCTGCATGATAGGTGGGCCACCCACCTGTTGGGCCCACCTGTCATACACGCAAAGGCAGGAGCAGTAAGTCAATGAAGCTGCATCCCTCCCTCGCCCATGAGCGTGGTGGCTGGCAGGACTAGGAGAAGCTTTCGTTCGCTACACGCTCTCCCTCCCGCACGCGGTGGACATGCAGCAGTTCAATCGGTGTCAGATGGCCAGAAGCATACTGTAGTACTCCTCCACTGCAGTAGTACTCCATCATTGTTCGACTTCCCAAAGAGGCGAAGAGCCAAGCGCAGCCCGGACGCTCGTGTGGCAGTTTCATGTGTAGAGTAGTCTAGGATAGCGTGTACGTGCCTGTAAGCTTAAAATCGTTGGGGTCGGCTCCATGCTTTTTTTATTAAAATAATCTTCTGGCCCTACCTGTCATCCTGGTGATTGTAGTTTGCACGCTCATCTGGTCAAGACAGGAATATATATTTTAATTTGTGGTGGGGTAAATGTTAGAGGTTGCAGCAAATATAGAGTATACAACAAGCTATCCCTCCCGCACGCGGTGGACGGACATGCAGCAGTGGATTCGATACTGTAGAAGTAGTAGTAACATCATTGTTCGTCTTCTCGAAGAGGCGAAGAGCCAAGCGCAACCCGAACGTGGCAGTTGCGAACGCTCGCCACAGTGTGTTTGGTTGCATTCTCATCTCAGCATAGTTGTTCCCTCTTCGTGCATGCTCATCCCAGCACCCTCTTCATGCTCTTCATGCATGCTCCTAGTGTATTTGTGTTAAGCTAGTGTGGACTCATGCACCCTTCATACACCCTACCAAACATCAAAGCATCAAAGCATATCACAAAGCATCCGGGCCCGCATGCCATCCACCAAATCATAGCGAGGTGCTACAGTCGAGACTCATCGGTCACCCCGGTGTGGCAGTCATGACCCGTCATATCACAAAACCCACACCTTTACCAGCAGTGGTAAAGTGGCCTCGAAGTTGGACTGGACGAAGCAACCATCATTTCACTGGAACGCTCGTTGAAGCCCTTTCTCCCCTTTCTTGAAGAAAACCTCACTCCAGGCTACTCACTTCTGCCATTTTTCTTCTGTACCAAGGAAGGAAAGGAGGGTGAATCAGTGATGCTACTATATTTTCATTCCAAGAATCTTCTTTTTGCGAAGCACCGACCGATTCTCACAGCCTATTATTTTTCCATTTTCATTGCGATTGTGGTTTCCTTTCGATTGCTTTTTGTTTATCAGTTCATTGATGGATCCTGGAGCACTAGGGCAACTCTCCAGGAAGCGAGCACCGACCAACAAGTTTACCATGTTGGCGGGCCAAACCATGGAGACGAAGGACTCCAAGAAACAAGCACTGGTGAAAGAGTTGACGAAGTTGGTGGACGAACTCCTCAAAGAAAGTTGGAAGAACAGCAAGGGCCCCATCGTGCCTACCCCACAAACTCTAATGGCCACCTATGCGAAGCTCAAGGCCGAGTTTGAGGAGATAGTCGTCGTTGAGAAGCAGTATTCCCCTGGCAAGGTGATGGCCCCCATTGAGGACGAGGAGAAGGCCCCCGGAGGGATGGGATCCCCCGGTGAGCTGCACAAGGTAAAAAATAATGGCTTACCATAGTTCTGGTTTTTGATTATTTGCAATGTGCTTGCTAATATGTTAGGGTTGTGCAGGTGTCGGTGGATGTCCTTGAAAATTCCGATGTCGCGGCCCGTCCTGTGGACAACGCCCCAGAGATTGTTTTCGATGTCGCGGTCCGTCCTGTTGACATCGCCCCGGAGATCGATTCCAATGCCGCTGTCCATCCTGTGGACATCGCCCCAGAGATCGATTCCGATGTCACGGTGGACATCGCCCCAGAGATCAAATCCTATGCTGTTGTCCGTGCTGTGCTCATTGCCCGAGACATCGATGACAAGAAATAGTTGGTCGCGCTAATCCTTCAGGGTAGTTTGCATTGTGTTTAATTACCAGAACGATGTGTGTTATCAAACCATCTTAGGGCTAGTGCACTGTCTTGTGTGGGCGGTACTTGCTACTTTTGTTTGATAGTGAATCATGCGAACCCTCTCCGAGTTGTGGAAACAAATGTATCCTCACCAGCTTTTGATGTAATATATGGCATGCTTAGATGTAAGTTTGAACTGTTTATCATATCAGCAGGGCTTGTTTGATGATTCTTGGTGTTAGTAGGCTAGCTACTGTGTGAGCTATATTACTTGCAAAACACTCACCGAAGAGAAACGTTGGGGCTGATGAGCTCGTGGTACGCTTATACTGATCCGTCATCGATCGGCCAATAGCCCAAGCTCCTAAAATTGTAGGCTTAGCGATCGATCAAACAATAGTCGACATGGATACATTCGGCCTCCTTTGGTTTGTAGGAATTTTATAGGAATCTATAGGATAGGATTTGCAAAGGAAAAATTCCTTTGAAGCCCTTTGGTTTGTAGGAATGGATTCCTATTCCTATGTAGGATAGGAATCAATCCTTCACATTTTGGAGGGAAAAAAACATTAGCCTAGACTCAATGGAAAAATTCCTATCCTATGCACCAAATGACATCTCTTCCTCTACAGGAATTGAGATGCATGTCATCTCACTTCCTATGATTTTTCTATTCCTATAAAATGTCTATCCTATGAACCAAAGGAGGCCTGAAACTGGAGGGAGTACAAATCCTAGGCGGGCTAGTTTGGCCTAGTGGGTTTCAGTGATATGACGTGGTACAGTGCCGTCCAGTCTTCACGTGTGGTAGCAGTACTGCGGGTACAATAAGTTTTCTTGAAGAAGCGGAATTCAACGAAGTCATGATGGTTCCTTCGTCCGACCAACTTACAGTGGGAAAGGTTGGGCCTGCGCTACGGCCAAGGTGGACCAGGATAATTTTGTGCATGGCAGGTGCACCAGGATGGTCGACGTCCCACATGTCGGCGAATGAAAGTATTCTTTCCGATATAGTGGACGAGCAATGAGTAATCATTGTTTATTTTTTATGAAAGCTATTGTCTCCACTGTTATGACGGAGGAGTGTGAAAACGGCAGCCTTGTGAACTTGGCATGTACACCACTCCCTCCTTCCTCATGTAATACTACCATAGTGCTGACTATAAGGTTGTCTATAAGGTTACAACTTTTTCTCACTTTCTCTCTATCTATTTCCTCTCAAATGTTTTTTACCTTTCTTTTTTAGACACAATTGTTTTTTATGCCTCTTTTTTATAGAATTAGTTTTTTTATACCTAGGAGCACATGTAGAGACGGGCTCCTGCAGATCTCACTCCTTCACTTTGTCAATGCCTCTCTCTCCTCCACATGGCATGTACAATAGTTCTATTGTAGGGATGCCACATAGGATAAATGATGAGGTGGAGGAAAGAGAAATCATAATAAAAGGCTTGTCTTCTCTTATTTAAGAGAAGACAAGAGATGATCTCTTAGCACAATATGTTTCACCATGTTTTTAGGACTAACTAATTATTCAAGATAAGGCTAAGAGATGATCCATTATACACATGTTTTTTTGTTCATCTCTAAATTACATGCAAGACTTATGATAAGACTATCTTATCAACCATGGTACAGTTATCAACCATGGTACTACTTGCCATGAATGTGAGCAACTGGCATCTGAGAGCATCCACAATGTATCATTCTGCTGCCTCTAGACCTGCCTCTAAGCCCTTAGAGGCTGTCGCTATACACTGCTGGACCAAGGCTCTAGGGAAAATTCTCTAGCGTCGCCTCTAACACAAGAGGATACCTCTAAGCCATTTCTTTGCACTAAAATAATTCCCTGGCCCTACTTACAATCCCTTTAGCACATATATTTGTTCAGATTTGGCCTGTGATGGTTGTAGAGAGTAAATATTTTATGTTACATACGGGCTCCACCTTAGGGGCTGCATGCCATAGCTATACATTGCGTTTCTTTTAACACACTATATATTGCGTTACATATGCCCTGAGGGGGAGCGCGCGGGGGAGGTGGTGGGGTGGGGGGGTCTGGTGGGCCAGGGCGGTCAGAAGCGGGCTTGGAAGCGGGCTTCGAAGCGGTCCGGACTCCCGCATGGCCCACCTCACATTATCACCATACATATTCCTTGGAGTCTGTGCGCGATGGGCGGGCGATCTCTTCTCCCTCCCCCGTCTCTCTCTTCTTAGCCGACACCAGCCAAGCGATTAGATTTCGGCTATCGACTGTTTATTCAATTGCAGTTCCACATGTCAGTGAAAATGCGAGACAACGCGTGTCCCCTCTGGTGAGCGGCGTGCGAGCCGTACTGTCGGGGGTGCGACGCGTACGAGTCGTAAGTGTGCCGCCTTTTCCTTTTGAACTTGCAAAGCGTAACATGTTTGTGTGATCGATCATAGAAATCCAGAACAAAATGACGAGGGCGGTGCTTTCCCACGCGTTAGGCGGGCTAGTTTGAGTGATATGACGTGCTACAGTGCCGTCCACTTGCTCCATTTTTATGTAAGCAAGAGTCTACACTCTTACGTGGGAGGAGTGCGAAACACGGCGGATCTGATTTTGATCGAGGGATAACTGTTCCCTGCGAAATAATGGAGCACTGTTAGCGATTATAGCATGATAGTTAGGGCATCTCCAGTGCTGGCCCTCAAATTTACACCGGCATCTGTCCGAGGACACTGATGGATGCCATCCAATGCTGCCCGCATACCTTTCGACAACTATATGAACTAACCGGACGAAATTCGTGCAAACAAAGCAAATTTCAAATTAACCGGATGAAATTCATTACATTTCGAAAACTTTTCCTATAAACTGGACGAAATTCATTACATATTTCGCACAAACCATACTAAAACCTACTGTAAACCTAATCTAAACTATCGCCGGCGCCCGACCACCATGTCCGGCCATGAACCCGAGAAAGCCGGCCATTGCCTTTGCCTCCTCCTCATCCGCCTCGATAACCTCCTCCTCCGGAGCACAAGGTTCTGAAGATTTCCGCCTCCATGTCGCCGTCAAGCGGCTAATCGGCCGCCGATGTTTATCCCACCAAGCTTGGCGTCGACTGAGTGGAGGAGCGGTGGCCTTCCTGGGACCAGAGCGGCGGCGACCTACCGTGTACTACTCTTCCTCGCTGCCGGCTGCGCCCGCGCACGCGCCGGCTTCGTGGTCGTGGCGGCGGAGGGCGGCCGGGGGGGAGCCGGCGATCTCCTTCGTCTGCTCCTGCGATAGTACGTCCAAGAGAGCATTGGAGCGCGCCTGGAGCGGAGCCGCCGATGTCCTTCGTCCGCTCCTGCGATAGTACGTCCAACAGAGCTTTGGAGCGCCAGGAGGCCATTGTTGGAGTGGTGCCGACAGAAGGAAGGGACCGGAGGAGAATGAGTGTGGGTCTTTGGCTATGGCTGGGAGCTGGGGCTCAAGTTAATATAGCGGGCGAATGGCAATGAGCCGCGGCAGACGGATGGACGGCTGGCGCCGGAGTAGGTTCGTCGGCAGCCGCGTGTCATTAATGTGGGCGGAGGACGGAAGGATAGCCGTGGTGTCGTTAACGCGAAACAGCCGCTTGCACTGGGATGCCGCACGGGTGGCGCTCTCTCGGCCGTCGCGCTGCTGCAATGCCGGCGCCAGTGAGAGGTCGCGTCGGGCGTGAATGCGGACGCTGCTTTAGTGACTTAACCGCAGGTGCGTTGTATCACTGACATGTGGGCCCAACGGGCATCTGGCCTGCATGTCAGTGACACACCAACTGCACCTGCAGTTAAGGCTGGTGAATGCGGCATTGACGTTCTGGAGAGACGGTGACCGTTTCAGGCGGGAAGCGCGCTAGCGATGGAAGGGGTTTCCGTAGGCCAGGGCGGTCAGACGCTGGCGTGGTGGTAAAATGTGAACTCATGGATGACGAGCCTTTGAAGCGTATGCGGCACGTATTGACAACCAGGCGTCCATGCAACCGCTCTTGTCGCCAGCTAGCCTTCGACGACCACCATTAGACACCACACAACCATGCATAACTTACGAATAATGGACGAATCGTTCAGACACACACTCGTGTGCAGTGGCACTATGATCGGTTGCTCACGATAGTACATACTCCATACCATAGTACCTTCTGTAGCTAGCCTATTTTATAGATTGTCGTTGTGATGGACGATATACGTGAGCAAGGCGCCGAGTCACGAGTATGACCGTTGGTGTTGAGCCAGGTGAATATATGCTCGGTGTTCGCGGAGGCCTCCAGCAAACGTCTAAACAGTAATGTCACATACACATAATTTTGGTTTTTATTTCTTTCTCCACTGACAGGTAGGCCCGCATAGATAGATAGATAGATAGATAAAGAACACGAGCAGATGAGGCGCATCCGGACTGTTTGACTGGTCAACCAGACAAATTTGGAGCTATACGCTGAGCCAGTGACCATATAATCACCATATCTCGTATACAATGATCAAAGTGAACTATCAAGACAAGTTCGATGACCGCCAATGCATTTTACTCCGTAATAAATGACCAGGATTGAAGGGGAATCCAAATTTCCTTCGTCTTCTGTCCTTGAGCTCTTGACAAACCAAAGCACTTCATGGTTGTCCGGCCACTCCACCCTAGAGCTGTCACCAAGCGTCGTTCATGCCACCGCACCGCACACTAACCCGTAAGGAAGCGAAGGCATCCCGCTGCGCCGAGTTCCTCGCCACCCACGACCGCACACAGAATGGTAGGGAAGCGGTGGCATCCCGCCGTGGCGAGTTCATCGCCGCTCACAACCTCACACCTATGTGGGTGGAATTTGAAGCTGCCAAGGCCGAATGGGCGGTAGAGCAAGAGGTGGCAAAAGCCGCACAGAGGGAGCGGAAAAGTTAGAAAGAGCTCAAGAAAAGAGAGGCCCGCCGCCACAAGAAAGAAGAGGATGCACGCGCTGCTGCGGAGAGGTCGGCGGAGATCCAAGCACGGTGGGGTGTCGCCAACAAAGCCGGGAAGGAGAACGACGGTGTCCGGCCAGCATGTGAGAAGTAGTAGTACTAGTACTTAGTGTGTGTGTCTGTGTCGCCCATCCGTTTGTTTAATTAATTACGAGTAGTGACTACTGTAGTTTTTAGAGCAAATTACCAGTACATTAGCCTAGACTCAATGGAAAAATTACTATCCTATGCATCAAATGGCATCTCTTTCTCTATAGGAATTGAGATGCATGTCATCTCACTTCCTATGATTTTCATATTCCTATAAATTTCTATCCTATGAACCAAAGGAGGCCTCTGCTGGAGTAACTACTATAGCTAGCAGTATTGCTGGAACAGTAGTTTTCTTCAAGAAGCAGAATTCAACGAATTCATGATGGTTCCTTCGTCCGAGCAACTTCAAAGTGGGAAAGGTTGGGCCTATGATTTGACGGCTCATTAGTAATTACTGCGGCGCGACGACCGGGGTAACTCTCCCTTGGAGTTCTGCGAGCATGGCAAGTGGACCAGGATGGTCGACGTCCCACATGTCGGCGAACGGAAGTATTCTTTCCGGTATCGGGGAGCAAGGAAACCGCGTGGTATAGTATCACTGGTTATTTATATTTATTTTTTATTTCTGATGAATGCTAGCGTTTCAACTCTTACGACGAAGGAGTGCCAAACACGGCACGTGTTGGATGTCCCACACGCCAGCGAAAGGAGTGGGACATGAACAGCGTGGTAAAGCATCTCCACTTCTGGGTCGGAGACCACACGTAGTAGTACTACTGTACTAGTGGTATGAACGATACAAAGTGCGACCCGGAGAGAAAGACACGTCTAGTTGGAAGGTCTCGGGGCATACACGTAAACAAATATAAAACCTAATATGTGCCTCCAATTAATATAGTAGTAGTAGAGTACTTAGGCACGTACTCCATAACATCACCGGGCATTGCACGTACAACATTTAGTGGTAGTAAGAGACAAATGCCTATATGCCACGCATGTTCATACTATTTGTGCCTTTCTACTTCACTTACTGCGCTACATTACTCAGGTTCGTACGTCCACTCCTGGGTACATGTCCGTCTCGTAGTTCCAGTCCCACATGTTCTTCATAGATGGAACGATCCATAACTGTGGGCAACGGGAGTCCATATCATCGCGGTTAGTGTGGCTCCCCACGATGGAAACTCATCCAAACTATGGCCAGCCTCGACATGGAGCAGTCGCATGTACCGGGAAGCGGCGCTCTCTCGGCCGTCGCGCTACTTCAAAGCCGGCACCAGTGAGAGGTCGCCTCCGCTCTGGCCGGGCATTAATGCGGCACTGACGTTCCGGGGCGACGCTGACCGTTTCACGCGGGAAGCACACGCCGGCAAGGGAGGGGGTTGGATCGGCTAGGGCGGTCAGAAGCGGGCGTGGTGGTGGTATTGGTTTTGAACCGTTTCAGGTGTAGTACTGGTAGTTTGCAAAACTACTCAATTATTGCATTAAGTTTCCTAAAAAAATGTGGTAAAAAAACGTTACTCCATAGCCCGCTTCCCTTCTCCTTCCTCTTCCACCGCCCGCGCACATCCGCGGGAAGCGACCGGTCAACCCTTATATAGGAGTGCTAGCACAAAAATGCATGCATGACCACTAAAATTTCCAGATTAAAGCGCTGCTCCGGCAGGAGTATGGCATATGTCGTTACCTTCGGTCGGGCCATGGCTACCGGGCTACGGCGACCAGAGAAGAGGCGGCGGGAGGGGAATGAATGCAGCTACTGTTTGGGTTCGCCGTCCGGCTTAAATAAATGCGCACCATCACGTGTACCCGCGGGTGCACAAATTGTAACATACGTGTCTGCTTAAGTGGGCGTCACGTAACTGGTGTGTGTGAGAGATTCTGAGAGACAGAGTGCGTGTGTGCGACTCTACTCTTCGGACATGTACTCAACCTTTTGCATCGGGATATAAGTATAATGGTATTACACTTTAGCTAGTGATTTACGTGGCCATGTTAACGTGGTTGTGTAAAAAAATGTCACTTCCTGCTCGTGATTTGCGTTATATAATTACTAGCAAGATGCTCGTGCATTGCACGGAACATCAATATGCATTTTTATACCAAACACCTGTTGTGATTGACCCATGCAGGTGTAAACCCATGTGTAAAAACTAATGATATCTCGAGAATTTTATCGGAAAACTGGTATCTCGACAATTTCATCGAAAAAATGAAAGATGAGAGATAAGGTGACGAGGAGTGGAGCGTGGTGGTGACTGGTGGTCGGACTGGGCGGAGGCATGGGGATGGACGGCGCCGGCAGGCGGCAGCGGCCACCATGCTAAATTGTTCCAGAGACTTCATTTTTAATTGCTCAGCAATGAGGTTGTGGGAGATAAGGACGATGAACGAGGCATGGCCTTGTTTTTAAATGTAGAGAGAGGTGCGGGTATCTTTTGTAAAATTGTCATAGTTAGCTCTCTATCCGTCAGATATAGATCGGACGGTCTATATTACAAGATGGCAGGCACACCATCATCACCAACTCGTTTTTCTATAAGAGTAGAGATGATAAGTTTGCTAACTACTAAAGTAAAGTGGAATTTGTCCATGTTATACAAGTAAATTAAGGTGATTGCTTATCATACGGGTAAGGTTGGACGAAGGGTGGTAGGAACAAATGCTCCGCCTAGAGCACGTGTGTGTGAGATGGAGTCTTAGTGTGTGTGGGGGGGTGCGTGTGTGTGTGTGACATGGGGTCCTCGGTGGCGGATGTAATTTAAGTGTGCGTGGCTTCATCATAGTGTATGACAGGGGCCACCAACGAGGGGGTGCGAGAGAGAAAAGGCCCGTAGAGAGGGAAGAGAAGGCGTGTGCGCGTGAGAGGAGTCGACATCGAGAGAACGTGTTTGTTCGAGAGACACCGAGGAAGACTACTATATATCGATGGTGCATGTAGGCGGGAATTAAACGAAGGGATGGTCTTATTGGTTTCGGGGATATAGGGGAAGAGTGAGAGAGGGGGGGTAGCTAGAAGGAGATTGTTAAGTGTGAGTGTGTGTTTTACCCATCCAGGCGGAAGTTATGTGCACACAAGAAGAGAACGATTCGATGTGGCGTTAGGGTTGAGGGTAATTAACTATGTATGGAGACATAGGAGACCTTGAATGTGCATGTGCGAGAGGTATACATGTATACGTGGGATGTGTGTGTGCGCGCGAGCATGATCGAGATAAAAGAAAGAAGACATAAGTCATAAGATCAACGATATGGGAGAGATCGGTGTGACAATATGCATGCATGTGAGAGTGCAGGGAAGAAGGCTCGATAATTGAGCATGTGTTTTTGTCTTTAAGAGATAGTGGCGTGGGCTGGAGCATGCATCTATGGCGAGCAGAGGGAGCGAGACACAACGATTGTGCAAAAGAGATCAACCTATAAATGCATATATGGAGAGACATATATAGTGTGGGTGATAGGAAGCAAGAGTGCGTGCGAGAAAGAAATGTTGACGGAGAAACTACAGATAGATACAGAGATAGAGATGCTAGATAGAGGGACATCGGCTAGTTTGAGTGTTGGAGATGACCGCCGGGTGGTTCAGAGGGTGAAGTTATGTGTGTGTGAGAGAAAGATAAAAAGAGGGCACTTGACTGCATGTAGAGAGAAACATATATAGTGTGCGTGATAGGAAGCAAGAGTGAGGGCGAGAAAGAAGGTTGATGGAGAAACAGATAAATAGAAAGATAAAGATGCTAGCTAGCTAGTGTGTGTTAGAGATAGGAGTCGAGTGGATCATAAGGCTGAGTTATGTGTGTGTGGGTGTGAGAGAGATAGAGAGAGTGTGCATGTGAGTCACATACAAACAAATATCAGAGAGAAATGAGATCCCGAGAGACGGAGTTTTGTGTCTGCGAGAGAGAAAGATATTTCACAACGAGAGTGATAGCTAGAGAGACATATGAGGGAACGCAAGATATCTCTAGGGAGAGAGAGTGTGTGTGAGCGACATACAAGAGAATGGTGGAGAGATATGAGACCCTGGGAGACAGAGTTTGTGTTTGTGTGTGAGAAAGAGATATTTAAGAGGAAGAGTCGTAGCTTCTCATATCTAAGGAGCGAAAGACATCTCTGTGTGAGAGGGGGTGTGCGAGTGGCACACAGGGGAATAGTAGAGAGAAATGAGACCCCGGGAGACGAAGTTTGTGTTTGTGTGAGAGAAAGAGATTTCACATGGAGAATCATAGTTAGAGACACATAGCAGGGAGCGAGATATACTTAGAGAGAGATAGAGTGATGAAGGTCGAGGGAGAGAGTACCGTCAGTGTGTTGCGAAGATAAAAGATCATTGTCGACATACAGGTAGCACGAGAGATACCCGAGAGACGATGAACACGTATAGGTCTAGAGAGATACTCCTATATAAGCATGAGTGATAGCTATATGAGACGAATATATGGATTAAAGGGGATTCAAATATTTAAACTGGAGTTCACGACATCGATAATATCATAACGCAAATTGGTGTATGAAACATGCATATTCATTTGAATTTGGGGACACGTGTAATGTTATATAGTTTATCAATATTAGTGATCCGTAGATTCTTTAATTAGAGACAATGCATGATTTATATGCAATTAATGTCTAAACGGGATTACACTATATGTTGCGTGTGTGAAACACATTATACATGTTTGAGAAGTAAAAAAACGCATGAAACACACATTAATTGGAGACAGTTAGTGAGGAATTCATATATTGGATTTCAACATAAAGTGGTTTCAAATATTTGGAAATCCAAATTAAGATGGATATAGCCTTATGAATGTGACATCATGCCATTTGTAAACCATATTTATGTATAAAGGGTATTGTGCTTTTAAAAGTATATATAAAAAATGATGTATATAGAATTTTATTCCAATCGCAAATGGATCCTGCCCGAACAAAAATAGAATGCAAACTGGACTCGAATTGAGTTGGCATGGTAAACGTGCAATCTTGCTCTGCAAAAATTTGAATGAAGCGGGAAAGGTCGCAGTAACCGCCTGAAATCAAAATCTACGAGATGGAAATTACAGCCTATCCCTAACACGCAAAGCCTATCGGCTCGATTTCTATAGGTTTCGATAGGGGTAGGTTTGTAATTTCACTCAAATGTGACATAACCGCCTCTCACCCAGATTCATACACGGTGGGCGCCAAAACACAGTGTCTCTGCAGCGGAAATCGACTCCCTCCCCGATTCATACACGGTGGGCGCCAAAAACAAACTCTCGTCGGCAAATATTCGGTGTATGCGAGATTACCGTCCTATCCCCAACCGACTAATATTGCTGTGATGTAGGAAGTTTTAAATGGGGGCTAAGTTTGTAAATTTCCTCGCATTTGAGACAAGTGTGCCCTGAAGACATGGTTCTCCCCTTCCTCTCTCCCTCCATTTCCCCATTCATACTCTGTGGGCACCAAAACACCCTCTCCACCCCAGCGTCCTCCGTCCACTACCCCATCCACCGCCGTCCTACTCCACCATGCCGGAGCTGATACCCCGACGCCGTCGTCCATTATAAGAGATCGAACTCTCTCATCCACTGCTTCCGATCGGGATCCTTGCATCCCGTCCTCTCGCTTCATCCCCGCCGTCGTCCACCTTGCCGGTGCGGATCCTACGACCGTCTCGTCCACCGCTCCCCGCCGCCACCGTCTACCCTCCTAGATCTGCTTCCACGCCACCGACAGCCATCGCTACCACAGCACCGTCAAATTCTCAGCAGAGGCATACATGACGCCGCACCAGAGGCGGTACTCTTTCATATCTGCTCAACTTAATTATCGCAGCAAGAAAATAGATCGCCACTGCTTTACTCCGATTTCTTGTCCATCACATACTTGCTAGTTGAAAGCAAACATTGGTTTTGAAGTTGCCTTTGTTCGGTTTGCACCTTCAGATCCGCCATGGCACGCTCAACACTATACTCGCAATGCTTATGGTTTTCCCCTTTTATATTCCACACTAGTTAAATGACAGTAGACTAAATTTCAAAATTGGGTCAGTCGATTTTTGAGAGCTCGCCGGAGTTCGCCGGTGCGAAGGAAGGGGCTCGGGTGGGGACGGTGGTTGTGGGGGCGGTGGTGGGGCCTCGCCGAACGAAGAAAACTCGACGCGGGTGGGGGCGGGGGTGGCGGAGGAACACAGGCGGTGGGGGCCGGTGGTTCGGCCGGCGGCCCGTGCGGTGTTCTGTACGGGAAGAATCAGAGACGAGGAAGAAGAAGGGTTAGGAGACGTAGGATCTTCATCCAACAGCCTGAAATGGTCGACTGACCCAAATGACAAAAGTCACGCGACTTGCATGCAGACATGCAGAATATGCTTCCTCTTCTGTTCTTTAACATGTTCCTCTTCTGTTCTTCTTTAGTAAGCACAGTATGTTCCTTGTCAGGAAGGGGAGCAGGGACATCTGCAGTCGACACCTCTATTGGGCCGGTTCTGCTAAATGATTTCGCACTTCGAGTTGGTCTGCCATTATACCCCGGAAATGGTGGGAGCCGCGCGGTCTTTGATAGACTAAACTGATAGTAACAGTTGTGCGCCTTCAGATGAATAGAGCTGGCCTGTAGGTGATCGATAGGCTGCATATTAGTAGCGGCAAAACCCTATGTTTTCCAGCCAGTTCCGCTTTCCCGATTTATTTATGGTGGTTATGGTGTACCCCTATTATCTACACTACGATCTGCCTACTGGCTCTGCGCTCTCGTTATCATGGTTTGGCAATAAACTTTCTATACGGTATATTATGAACCTATCGTCTGCCAACTATCCTTACATCTGGGGCCCCCAACAGGGAGCTTATTTTTTGTGTAGTTGTGCCAGATTATATTAATCTACTCACCATATTACAGCACACATGGGCTCTCTCATCAGAATCCAGTGATAGCACACAAGGGTTTACAGGGAGCCTCTATTATATTACAATATCCTCTGCATTACAAAGATAATCTCACTACTATTTGTGTTTTCATGCTTTACAGATATTGTACGTAATCACAATGAATATAAGAATGCGCACATCAGAAGAATATTGCGGAACAGTTCAATGGGTAACAAACTTGGCATCAAGGGATTGAGGTCCATTGTGGATGCAATGAAACCCACATGCTCCCGACCTATAGATTCGTATTCAGAATATGATCCTAATGACTATTCTGAGCTCAAGGAGTCAAAGGCAGATGGCCTATCCTGTTCACCCAATAAGGTGCCTGTTCTAATTTGGCAAGGTTTTATTGGTTGCACATATCTTGCATAAGGTGTCTTGCATTTCTTTTGCTTCGTTGCACCGCCATCTGCTTAGTTTACTCATGATATATGTGAAGATGCCATGCCCATCCATTATCAACACCTATTCCATTTGTCGTCATACCATGTTTTTCCATTCAAATGTTGTTCTTGTGTTTCAGACATCCAAAAGGAAGAGGGTGATTGCAGAACCTGAAGGAGTACAAGCAAAGTCCTTGAAAAAGGTGGTGCTACCGGAGAAATCACATAGCACCCGACGTATATTGGCGATCGAACCAGCGCCGCAAAACCTAGGATATCGCAACTATGCTGGTCGCTGCTTTGCTCTTGTGAGTACCTATTGTCATATCGCTGTCCTTACATTCATACCTGGTGGATTATGTGACATCATTGTGCATTATAGCTTGCTTATCCACTGTTCGCTCCAAATTATCAGATCTATATTAATGCTTAAATTAATGTAGAATAAACCCAATGCCTATGAAGAAATTTAGTTCTGCATTGTTCTTGTAAGTATCTGTTGTCCTTCATCACTGTACTTATATTTGTCAGCTAGTTCTTCATGTACACTTTGCAGCTTATTTTCCCTTGTCCTCCATTTTTCTACACATCAGATCTACATTTACTCTTGCCAAAATATTGAATAAAACCAATGTTACTGAAGAAGTTTAGCTCCGCATTGCTCTTGTCAGTGCCTTCTGCCTGTATGCTGTATTTACATTTGTACTCTGCATCTTAAGTTAAATAATCGCCATTTGTTCCTATATTTTCACATCTATATTTACTCTTGACAAAATGTAGAATAAAGGCAATACTCTTGAAGAAGAGTGTGCGGTAAACTTCTTGAATTGCCCCCCCATCAATATGGACAAGGCCTTTATAGAGCCTGTCTTCACTACTAATGTAAGTTTGTCCTCCTCGAGCCTTCAAACTTTGTTGTTTATATTTGGATAGCTATGAGTGCAAATGCTGTTTATTTTTGTCGTCTGCATCAAATTGCTTGTTCAAAGTTTATAAAGTAGAAGTACATAAACATAAGTTTGTCCTTCTCAATTTCAGTCTTTAGTTGTACAATCTAGTTCCTTATTCGTACCATGTAAATTAAACTAAACATAGAAAGTTATCTTCTTTAGCACTATGTGTATGCTTGTGTTCTTGATTTGTAATCCAGTGGTGTGGTGAGACTACCAACAACAACACAATGTCATATCCTGCTTTGTCTCAACTATGAACAATGCCATATTATATTAATGTTATTTAAATCGTGTCTCTTTATTTACCAATCTGAAATGGTATAAATTGACAGTGCACTCAACATTAATGCTTATACGTTGTTTAGAACTACATCTATGCTTGTGCTCTTGATCTATAATCCAGTGGTTTGGTGAAGCTGGCCGCTCTTGCACAATGCCATTTCCTGCCGTCTTAACTATGAACAATGCCTATTATGTTAATGCTATTTTAAACCGTGTCTCTTTATTTCTGACAAAGAAATGAGATGAATTGACAGCGTTGATGCTTATATGTGCAAAACCTGTTATCTACCTACTAGTTTCTCTTTCAGGGTGACAACACTGCTGCTAGGAAGAACTGCCACAATGATAGTGAGATGAACCCATTGTTTGTCCCTCTAACACATATTCCAGAGGAGAAGGCAACATATATTGAGGGTAGGGATACAACCACGAAGTCACATGCTTCCGATGAAGTCGCCGCCTGAATCTGTTCGACTTCTTCAGTCTGAAATTCAAGCAGAAATACATGCTTCCGCTCAAATACGACTGGAACTCCAATCTCTATGCAAGATTAACCGTAAGTATAGGTCACTTATTGATGTTATGCAGCTTAAGTTGGTGGACATGAGCGCCAAAGAAGCACAGTCTTGTCAGGTTGCTAAGCTGCTTGCGCTGCAGCTCCTGGGTCGGGCTAACCTTTCTTGAACTTTGTTGAAGTGCTGTCGGTTCTGTCTATTATTTTGTCCGCCTATTAACTTCCACCGGTGGCGACTTGCCCAGTTTATGTAATCTGCTGTCTGGTTGCCCTTTATTATCACTGGCGCCGAAGTTTGATGCCGAGGGGATGTAATATGCTGTAATTTCTTTGTTGTATAGTCTAGGTTTATTCTTGGTCGGTATGCTGTAATTTAGGCCGGAAGGTTCAGTGGATCTCAGTGTTGTCGATCTACAGGCCGGCCCGTTACTCATATGGGCCAAAACCTAGGCCTATAATCATCTTGGGCCATTAGCAGGTCTAAACCTATAGTTGTTTCCCGCCTTTAACGGGCCAAGTAAAGTTCTTTCCAGCTGGGCCAGAGAATACCATGGGCTTTTAACAGGCTAAAACCTAGATTGGGCTAGCGTTGAGGCAAAAAAATCACGGGCCAATACAGGCCGAAATTGCCTAAGGCCCATGTTTGGCCCAAATAGGACGAGCAGTTAATAGGCCAAAATATATCTCGGGCCTGTTTGGCCCAATAAAATTATGGGCTTTAAGTACGCTGTTATCTGCGCGGGGGCCTAAAAGTGTAACGGGCCATTATCAGATGGGCTGTAAGCAGGCCGGATTCAACGCGGGCTGTAATTTGGCCCAACTGTTACACGGGCCATTAACAGGCCGATAGGCCAGTTGGGCTGAAATTTATCCACGAAGACTACGGGCCGTTAAGAGGCCTAAAGTTACTTCGGACAAGAAATGGCCCAGTTTCTACATGGGCCGTTAAATGGGCTAAAGTTAAACTGGGCCGACAACGTCCCAGATGCACCATGGGCCGCTAGCAGGCCGAAACTATTTTCGGGCCGAACTGGTAAACAAGCATTTAACAGGCTGAAATACAAACCTGTCTTAGTATGGGCCCAAAAGAACAGTGGCCTATTAACGGGGCTGATCCGATATGGGCCGTAATTTGGCCCGAAACGCGGCAGGCTGTGAACGGGCCTGATCTGGTATGGGCCTCAATTTGACCGAAAACATGGTAGCCTGTTAACGGGCTAGCCCACTAGTGTCTGAAAAAACATGGTGGGCCTTTAGCTGGGCCGGCCTTTTCGCCGAAATGGGCCTCTGTTGGGCCATGCCACGTGTCGACGTATCATAGGCACCTCCTGTCCAATGAGTGGATGACATCTGTCCGAACGTTGAGCCAACACGTGTTTCCTCCGGCCAATGAGAATTTTACACGCGGAAAATCGCCATTGGTCCCGGCTGTTTACGGGTTATCGTATCCAAAATTGGACCGGATAGCTTAACGACAAGCCGTTACGGTCGATGCCACATGTCGGTCACCCTTGACGAAAGCACTTCTATGACGCACAATTTATCATCGTGGAAGTGGACACTTCCGTGATGATAATTTTGGTAATGTCATGGAACACTTCTACGACAGCACAGGTATGACTATCTTCATTCTGTCATAAAATTGTCATGGATGTACATGCATGACAGAAAACGTTACCTACTATGACAAACAAGTACCATCACGGAAGTGTCTTTTTTTTGTAGTGCACTAAGGGAATCACAACATACATATCATCAAAATATCGAGTACATATCAAGTTCAGATGATTACATGCAACATGACTTCTCCCATGACTTCAAGAACAAAAGTAACTACTCACAAATGATATCCTTGCTCAAGATGAGAGTGGTATTAAATAGCATAGTGGATCTCAACATATAATCTGCCACCAAATAATTCATATAGTAATCAACTACAAGATGTAATCAACACTACTAGTCACCCACAGGTAACAATCTGAGGTTCCGGTACAAAGATTGAACACATGAGATGAACTAGGGTTTGAGAGGAGATGGTGTTGTTGAAGATGGTGATGGAGATTGGCCTCCCAAAGATGAGAGGGTTATTTGTGATGACGATGGCTTCGATTTCCCTCTCCGGGAAGGAAGTTCCCCAGGCGGAATCGCTCCGCTGGAGGGCAAAAGTGCTCCTGCCCAAGTTCCACCTCGAGATGGCGGCACTTCATCCCGGAAGTCCACTCCTAATTTTCTAGGTCAAAAGACCTTAAGTACCAGAAGATGTGGACCGGAGGTGTGCTGGGATGGCCACAACCCACTAGGGCATGCCTGGGGGGCCTGGCGCGCCATGGTGTCTTGTGGTCACCAAGGGGCCCCCTCCGGTAGTTCTTTCCTCCAATATTTTTCATATATTCCAAAATAATTCTCCGTAAATTTTCAGCATATTTGGATATGCACAGAATAGGTTTCTTGACTTAGCTTCTTCAAGTCTAGAATTACAGCTGTCAGTATTCTCCCTCTTTGTGTAAACCTTGCATATTATGAGAGAAAAGGCATTAGAATTACTCCATAAAGCATTATTATGCATAAAAACACTATAAATAACAGTAGGAAAACATGATGCAAAATGGACGTATCAACTCCCCCAACCTTAGAAATCGTTTGTCCTCAAGCGAAAGCTGATATCGAAAATCATGTCCACATGTTTTGAGAGAGATGTGTCGATAAAAACGAAATACGGACATAGTAGCAACATGCTTATTATTATAACAGCAAGAAACTTTATTATAAACTTTATCACGTAACTTTATCGTATAAATTCTCATGAACCAGTAACAATTCATCACAACATCGAAGTAAAAAGCATAAGCTCTATTGAAAACGAACAAACTATGTTCTCGGTCATCTTTGCAACTACAATTCATCATATTTTAAGGAAGGGTCTCGTATCGGAGCCTTTTGGCAAGTCCACATACTCAACCATCATTTAATCTTCTATGATTGCTAACACTCACCCTATACGCATGAGGAAAAAGTTTCAACCGGACACATAGAAAGATAGGGGCTTATAGTTTCACCTCCCAACTTATTCACCTCAAGGGTGATGTTAATAACTCATGCTCACTCATATCCAACTAGGTATGTGTGCCTAGATCTTTCCCCACCACATGATGCTTGCAAAAAGAGAAAATAAAAAGGAATAGCGAAGAATACTTTGACTCTTGCATGAAAAGTAAATACATAAAGTAAAAGATAGGCCCTTCACAGACGAAAGCAGAGGTTCTCATGCGCGTTTTGATTTGTATGCTCAATCTCTTAATGCAAAAGAACGCCACGTTATATTGCCCCTTATGATAGCAACCTTTATTATGCAGTCCGTCGCTTTGATTACTTTGCCATCACAAGTTCGTACAACGCTCACTTTTCTCTTAAACTAAATGATCAAACACATTTAGAAGCAATTTTTATTACCTTTTTTCACCGATAACAACTTACTTGAAGGATCTTACTCAATCCATAGGTAGGTATGGTGGACTCTCAAAACAAGATTTCGGGTTTAGGGTTTTTTGGACGCACAAGTAGTATCTCTACTTAGTGTGGATTTTTGGTTAGCAAAGATATTCGGCAAGCACCACATGTTGAAGGATATATGACAATATAACTTCTATTTGAATATGAACAAACATAAATCATTAAGATGTCTTCCTTCTCCAACGTCAACAATTTTGCCATATACTATTTAATGAGGGCTCACAATCATAAAAAATGTCCAAGATAGTGTATTTGCATGTGAATCTTCTCTTCCCTTATTAATTCTTTCATGAATTGCATCATTGACAAATGCTATGTTTGTCAACTTTCAACAAATTTTACCACTTATAGATTTCCTTATGTGATGTCTTTACTTACCATAAGATTAGCATATGATCTTTCTCATTGTTATCTTTTATTTTGTTTGAAGCATAAAAGTAAAGAAGAAAAACTCAAACTAAACTTTATTATATAACTCTCACTCGATTACATCGATAAATAGAACACGAGACTAACACTTGAAAATAGATCGTCCTAAACATTTATTCAACTAATTTATGACATAACTAAAGATCAAACTAAGGATAGGTAAAGGTAATAAAAGTGATGGTGATACGATACTGGGGCATCTCCCCATGCTTCAGACAAGTTAAGGAGAGTGCCCATACCCATGTACTCATGTCTCCTTTGGTGAGGAAGATGATGATGTAGTGGCCATGTTCTCCAACACATTCATAAGTAGTTCCCTCAAACTTTGAATCTCTCAAGGGGCTCGATGAAGCAACTCAGTGTTCTTATCCACTTTAGCCATAATATGTTTATTCTCAGGTCCCCAGGAGTTTGTTCCTACATCATTTTCTCTTGGATGGGATATGTCCCAATTGGACGGTATGTGTGACGCGGCTTGAACTACGTTGGTATTTCCCCAAATAGGAAGGGATGATGCAGCACAACTATGGTAGGTATTTCCCTCAGTGATGGGACCAAGGTTATCGAACCAGTAGTGGAACCACGCAACACTACGTGAACGGCACCTGCACACAAATAAAAAATACTCGCAACCCGACATATTAAAGGGTTGTCAATCCCTTTCGGGTAACGGCGCCAGAAATTGGCAAGTAGACGGGATAAAAATATGATAGTTTGGATAAATAGATCTCGCGTGAACGCGAGATAAAATAAATAGATAAAAATTGCACGAAGGTATTTTTGTATTTGGATTAATAGATCTGAAAATAAAAGAAAATAAAAATAGATCACGAAGGCAAATATAATAAAGAAGAGACCCGGGGGCCATAGATTTCACTAGTGGCTTCTCTCGAGAAAAATAGCATACGGTGGACAAACAAATTACTGTTGGGCAGTTGATAGAACTTCAAATAATCATAACGATATCTAGGCAATGATCATTATATAGGCATCACGTCCAAGATTAGTAGACCGACTCTTGCCCGCATCTACTACTATTACTCCACACATCGACCGCTATCCAGCATGCATCTAGTGTAGTAAGTTCATGGAGAAACAGACTAATGCAATAAGAATGCTAACATGATGTAGACAAGATCTATTTATGTAGAAATAGACCCCATCTTGTTATCCTTAATAGCAACGATACATACGTGTCGGTTCCCCTTCTGTCACTGGGATCAAGCACCGTAAGATCGAACCCATCACAAAGCACCTCTTCCCATGGCAAGAAAATTCGATCTAGTTGGCCTAACTAAACCAAAGATTCGAAGAAGAAATATGAGGCTATAAAAAATCATGCATATAAGAGATCAAAAGTCTCAAATAACTTTCATGGATAAAAACATAGATCTTATCATAAACTCAAAGTTCATCGGATCCCAACAAACACACAGGAAAAAGAGTTACATCAAATAGATCTCCAAGAGATCATTGTATTGAGAATCACAAGAGAGAGAGGGAGCAATCTAGCTACTAACTACGGACCCGTAGGTGTATAATGAACTACTCACGCATCATCAGAGAGGCACCAATGAGGATAATGAACCCCTCCGCGATGGTTTCTAGATTGGATTTGGTGGTCCTGGAACATGCGGCGACTGGAATTGATTTTTGTCGACTCTCCTAGGGTTTCTGGAATATTGGGTTATTAATGGAGCAAAGAGGCGGTGCGGGAGTCCACCAAGGTGGGCACAACCCACCTGGGCGCGCCTGGGCCCCCGTGCGCGCCCTGGTGGGTTGGGCTCCCCTCGGAGCACCCCTCAGGTACTTTCTTAGCCCATCTGGTGTCTTTTGGTCCAGAAAAATCCACAAAAAGTTTCGCTGCGTTTGGACTCCGTTTGGTATTGATTTCCTGCGATGTAAAAAACAAGCAGAAAATAGCAACTGGCACTAGGCACTATGTCAATAGCTTAGTCTCAAAACATGATATAAAATTGCGATAAAATGATTGTAAAACATCCTAGAATGATAATATAATAGCATGGAACAATAAAATATTATAGATATGTTGGAGTCGTATCAGCATCCCCAAGCTTAATGTTGGCGAACGTAGTAATTTCAAAAAAAATCCTATGCACACGCAAGATCATGGTGATGCATAGCAACGAGAGGGGAGAGTGTTGTCCATGTACCCTCGTAGACCGAAAGCGGAAGCGTTAGCACAACGTGGTTGATGTAGTCGTACGTCTTCACGATCCGAACGATGAAGTACCGAACACACGGCACCTCCGAGTGCAGCACACGTTCAGCCCGATGACGTCCCTCGAACTCCGATCCACCCGAGTGTTGAGGGAGAGTTTCGTCAGCACGACGTGGCGGCGAGGAGAGAGAGAGGAAGGAAAGGGGGACGCCGCCCCCCTCTCCTTGTCCTATTCGGACTAGGGGGAGGGGCGCGCCCCTGCCCTGGCCGCCTCTCCTCTTCTCCACAAAGGCCCATTAAGCCCCCGGGGGTTCTGGTAACCCCTCGGTACTCCGGGAAAATCCTGATTTCACCCGAAACACTTCCGATATCCAAATATAGGCTTCCAATATATTAATCTCCATGTCTCGACCATTTTGAGACTCCTCGTCATGTCCGTGATCAGATCCGGGACTCCGAACAACCTTTGGTACATCAAAACATATAAACTCATAATATAACTGTCACCGAAACGTTAAGCGTGCGGACCCTACGGGGTCGAGAACTATGTAGACATGACTGAGACACGTCTCCGGTCAATAACCAATAGCGGAACCTGGATGCTCATATTGGCTCCCACATATTCTATGAAGATCTTTATCGGTCAGACCGCATAACAACATACGTTGTTCCCTTTGTCATCGATATGTTACTTGCCCGAGATTCGATCGTCGGTATCTCAATGCCTAGTTCAATCTCGTTACCGGCAAGTCTCTTTACTCGTTCCGTAATACATCATCCCGCAACTAACTCATTAGTTGCAATGCTTGCAAGGCTTAAGTGATGTGCATTACCGAGTTGGGTATCCTATGAAGACACATTTCTCCGAGTTGGGTTTGAGCTTATAAGGTTGAAGCTTTTTCACATAAGCATCCCAGCCCCAAACTTTAAGAAACGACAACTTTGGTTTCTTGCCAAACCACGGTGCATAAGGCGTCGTCTCAACGGATTTTGATGGTGCCCTATTTAACGTGAATGCGGCCGTCTCTGAAGCATAACCCCAAAACAATAGCGGTAAATCTGTAAGAGACATCATAGATCGCACCATATCTAGTAGAGTACGATTACGACGTTCGGACAGACCATTACGTTGTGGTGTTCCGGGTGGCGTGAGTTGCGAAACTATTCCGCATTGTTTCAAATGTAGACCAAACTCGTAACTAAAATATTCTCCTCCACGATCAGATCGTAGAAACTTTATTTTCTTGTTACGATGATTTTCAACTTCACTCTGAAATTCTTTGAACTTTTCAAGTGTTTCAGACCTATGTTTCATTAAGTAGATATACCCATATCTGCTCAAATCATCTGTGAAGGTGAGAAAATAACGATATCCGCCACGAGCCTCAATATTCATCGGACCACATACATCTGTATGTATGATTTCCAACAAATCTGTTGCTCTCTCCATAGTTCTGCAGAACGACGTTTTAGTCATCTTGCCCATGAGGCACGGTTCGCAAGTACCAAGTGATTCATAATCAAGTGGTTCCAAAAGTCCATCAGTATGGAGTTTCTTCATGCGCTTTACACCGATATGACCTAAACGGCAGTGCCACAAATAAGTTGCACTATCATTATCAACTCTGCATCTTTTGGCTTCAATATTATGAATATGTGTATCACTACTATCGAGATTCAACAAAAATAGACCACTCTTCAAGGGTGCATGACCATAAAAGATATTATTCATATAAATAGAACAACCATTATTATTTGATTTAAATGAATAACCATCTCGCATCAAACAAGATCCAGATATAATGTTCATGCTTAACGCTGGCACCAAATAACAATTATTTAGGTCTAAAACTAATCCCAAAGGTAGATGTAGAGGTAGCGTGCCGACCGCGATCACATCGACTTTGGAACCATTTCCCACGCGCATCGTCACCTCGTCCTTAGCCAATCTTCGCTTAATCCGTAGCCCCTGTTTTGAGTTGCAAATATTAGCAACAGAACTAGTATCAAATACCCAGGTGCTACTGCGAGCATTAGTAAGGTACACATCAATAACATGTATATCACATATACCTTGGTTCACCTTGCCATCCTTCTTATCCGCCAAATACTTGGGGCAGTTCCGCTTCCAGTGACCAGTCTGCTTGCAGTAGAAGTACTCAATCTCAGGCTTAGGTCCAGACTTGGGTTTCTTCTCCTGAACAGCAACTTTCTTGCTGTTCTTCTTGAAGTTCCCCTTCTTTTTCCCTTTGCCCTTTTTCTTGAAACTGGTGGTCTTATTGACCATCAACAATTGATGCTCCTTTTTGATTTCTACCTCCGCAGCCTTTAGCATTGCGAAGAGCTCGGGAATCGTCTTATCCATCCCTTGCATGTTATAGTTCATCACGAAGCTTCTTGTAGCTTGGTGGTAGTGATTGGAGAATTCTGTCAATGACGCTATCATCCGGAAGATTAACTCCCAGTTGAATCATGTGATTATTATACCCAGACATTTTGAGTATATGCTCACTGACAGAACTATTCTCCTCCATCTTGCAGCTGTAGAACTTATTGGAGACTTCATATCTCTCAATCCGGGCATTCTATTGAAATATTAACTTCAACTCCTAGAACATCGCATATGCTCCATGACGTTCAAAACGTCGTTGAAGTCCCAGTTCTAAGCCGTAAAGCATGGCACATTGAACTATCGAGTAGTCATCAACATGTGACTGCCAGGCATTCACAATGTCTGCAGTTGCTGGCGCAGGTGGTACACCTAGCGGTGCTTCCAGGACGTAATTCTTCTGTGCAGCAATGAGGATAATCCTCAAGTTACGGACCCAGTCCGTGTAATTGCTACCATCATCTTTCAACTTTGCTTTCTCAAGGAGCGCATTAAAATTCAACAGAACAACAGCACGGGCCATCTATCTACAATAAACATAGACAAGCAAGATACTATCAGGTACTAAGTACATGATAAATTTAAGTTCAATTAATCATATTACTGAAGAACTCCCACTTAGATAGACATCCCTCTAATCCTCTAAGTGATCACGTGATCCATATCAACTAAACCATGTCCGATCATCACGTGAGACGGAGTAGTTTCAACGGTGAACATCACTATGTTGATCATATCTACTATATGGTTCACGCTCGACCTTTCGGTCTCCATGTTCCGAGGCCATATCTGTTATATGCTAGGCTCGTCAAGCTTAACCTGAGTATTCCGCGTGTGCAACTGTTTTGCACCCGTTGTATTTGAACATAGAGCCTATCACACCCGATCATCACGTGGTGTCTCGTCACGAAGAACTTTCGCAACGGTGCATACTCAGGGAGAACACTTATACTTTGATAATTTAGTGAGGGATCATCTTATAATGCTACCGTCAATCAAAGCAAGATAAGATGCATAAAAGATAAACATCACATGCAATCAGTATAAGTGATATGATATGGCCATCATCATCTTGTGCTTGTGATCTCCATCTCCGAAGCACGGTCATGATCACCATCGTCACCGGCGCGACACCTTGATCTTCATCGTAGCATCGTTGTCGTCTCGCCAATCTTATGTTTCTACGACTATCACTACCGCTTAGTGATAAAGTAAAGCATTATAGGGCGATTGCATTGCATACAATAAAGCGACAACCATATGGCTCCTCTCAGTTGCCGATAACTCGGTTACAAAACATGATCATCTCATACAATAAAATTTAGCATCACGTCTTGACCATATCACATCACAACATGCCCTGCAAAAACAAGTTAGACGTCCTCTACTTTGTTGTTGCAAATTTTACGTGGCTGCCACGGGCTTAGCAAGAACCGTTCTTACCTACGCATCAAAACCACAATGATAGTTTGTCAAGTTGGTGTTGTTTTAACCTTCGCAAGGACCGGGCGTAGCCACACTCGGTTCAACTAAAGTTGGAGAAACTGACACCCGCCAGCCACCTGTGTGCAAAGCACGTTGGTAAAACCAGTCTCGCGTAAGCATACGCGTAATGTCGGTCTGGGCCGCTTCATCCAACAATACCGCCGAACCAAAGTATGACATGCTGGTAAGCAGTATGACTTATATCGCCCACAATTCACTTGTGTTCTATTCGTGCATATAACATCAACGCATAAAACCTGGCTCTGATACCACTGTTGGGGAACATAGTAATTTCAAAAAAATTCCTACGCACACGCAAGATCATGGTGATGCATAGCAACGAGAGGGGAGAGTGTTGTCCACATACTCTCGTAGACCGAAAGAGGAAGAGTTAGCACAACGCGGTTGATGTAGTCGTACGTCTTCACAATCCGACCGATCAAGTATCGAACGCACGGCACCTCAGAGTTCAGCACACGTTCAGCCCGATGACGTCCCTCGAACTCCGATCCAGCCGAGTGTTGAGGGAGAGTTTTGTCAGCACGACGGCGTGGTGACGATGATGATGTTCTACCGACGCAGGGCTTCGCCTAAGCACCGCTACAGTATTATCGAGGTGGACTATGGTGGAGGGGGGCACCGCATACGGCTAAAAGATCAAGCAATCAATTGTTGTGTCTCTAGGGTGCCCCCCTGCCCCCGTATATAAAGGAGCAAGGGGGGTGGTGCGGCCGGCCAGGAGGGGCGCGCTAGGTGGAGTCCTACTCCCACCGGGAGTAGGACTCCCTCCCTTTTCCTTGTTGGATTAGGAGTGGAGGGGGAAAGAGGAGCGAGAGAGGAAGGAAAGGGGGGCGCCGGCCCCCTCTCCTTGTCCTATTCGGACTAGGGGTGAGGGGTGCGCGGCCCTGGCCGCCTCTCCTCTTCTCCACAAAGGCCCACTATGGCCCATTAGGCCCCCGGGGGGTTCCGGTAACCCCTCGGTACTCCGGTAAAATCCCGATTTCACCCGGAACACTTCTGATATCCAAATATAGGCTTTCAATATATCAATCTTCATGTCTCGACCATTTCAAGACTCCTCGTCATGTCCATGATCACATACGGGACTCCGAACAAGCTTCGGTACATCAAAACATATAAACTCATAATATAACTGTCATCGAAACGTTAAGCGTCCGGACCCTACGGGTTCGAGAACTATGTAGACATGACCGAGACACGTCTCCGGTCAATAACCAATAACGGAACCTGGATGCTCATATTGGCTCCCACATATTCTACGAAGATCTTTATCGGTCAGACCGCATAACAACATACGTTGTTCCCTTTGTCATCGGTATGTTCCTTGCCCGAGATTCGATCGTCGGTATCTCAATACCTAGTTCAATCTCGTTACCGGAAAGTCTCTTTACTCGTTCCGTAATACATCATCCCGCAACTAACTCATTAGTTGCAATGCTTGCAAGGCTTAAGTGATGTGCCTTACCGAGTGGGCCCAGAGATACCTTTCCGATAATCGGAGTGACAAATCCTAATCTCGAAATACGCCAACCCAACAAGTACCTTCGGAGACACCTGTAGAGCACCTTTATAATCACCCAGTTACGTTGTGACGTTTGGTAGCACACAAAGGGTTCCTCCGGTAAACGGGAGTTGCATAATCTCATAGTCATACGAACATGTATAAGTCATGAAGAAAGCAATAGCAACATACTAAATGATCGAGTGCTAAGCTAACGGAATGGGTCATGTCAATCACATCATTCTCCTAATGATGTGATCCCGTTAATCAAATGACAACTCATGTCTATGGGTAGGAAACATAACCATCTTTGATCAACGAGCTAGTCAAGTAGAGGCATACTAGTGACACTCTGTTTGTCTATGTATTCACACAAGTATTATGTTTCTGGTTAATACAATTCTAGCATGAATAATAAACATTTATCATGATATAAGGAAATAAATAATAACTTTATTATTGCCTCTAGGGCATATTTCCTTCACTTAATTCCTGCTCGTCCTTGAGTAGGTAAATGATAAAAACTGAATTTTTGATGTGGAATGTTGCCTAACATGTTCATCACATATTCTTTTCTTTGTAGCATGGACATTTGGACTTTTATATGGTTCAAAGCAATAGTCTAGTTTTGACATGAGGACTTTAATACTCAAGCATATCAACAAGCAACCATGTCTTTCAAAATATCAACACTAAAGCAAGTTAGCCCCTGCCCATTATGCTCAATCATTGATCCATTCATGAAACACACTCGCATATTAGCCAGACCCAATGCTCAACTACAATCATAGTGCCCCTTAGTAGGTGCTTTATAAGAGAAGACGGAGACTAATAAAAATAAAAATTGCATAAAGTAAAAGAAAGGCCCTTCGCGGAGGGAAGTAGGGATCTGTAGAGGAGCCAGAGCTCAAAGCGAAAAAGATAGAGGTAAAACATTTTGGGTGGCATACTTTTCCTGTCAACGAAAACGATTGAGTGTAGTTCCCAATACTGCCCATGCTAGATATATAATAGGCGGTTCCCAAACAGAAATTAAAGTTTATTCCTTTTTCCATCATATTTCACTTTCCATGGCTAACCGTATCCACGGGTGCCTTCCATACCAACACTTTCCAAGGAATTTATTATTTGACAACATAAAGTAAATTAATTTTTCATTTCGGGACTGGGCATCCCTAATACCTTTGCTGTACTCTCGTGCAATGACAAGTGAATAAACATTCACCTTGAGAATAACAAATCTAGCATGGAAATATATTAGCCACCCCCTATAGTTTCATGAGCGGTACGAGCACACAAAAGAGAAATTTATTTTGAAAATTAGAGATGGCACATACAAATTTGCTTAGAATGGCAAAAGAATACCGCATATAGGTAGTATAGTGGACTCATGTGGCAAAACTGGTTTAAAGGATTTTTGATGCACAAGTAGTGATCATACTTGGTGCAAATGAAGGCTAGCAAATGATTGAAAAGCATCCAACCAAGAAACAAAAAATCTCACAAGCGAGCATTAAGCATAACTAACACCGAATAATGCAACACAAGTACGATGTAATTTCATTGCATAACTATTGACTTTCGTGCTTGAATAGGGAATCACAAACCTTAACACCAATATACTTACTAAAGCATAATTATTCATCAACATGACTCACATATCACTATCATCATATCTCAAAACTATTACAAAGAATCAAGTTTATTTTGTCCAATGATCTTCATGAAAGTTTTTATTATATCCTCCTTGGATATCTATCACTTTGGGACTAGTTTCATATGTTGCTTTTAATAGCTCAAACAAATCTTAGTGAACCACGTGAGCATCATATTTCTTTCTCTCAAAATAATTGAAGTGAAGCAAGAGAGAAATTCTTAAAAAAATTACTAACTCTCAAATAAATCTAAGTGAAGCATGAGAGCATTTCTTCAAAAATAACAAAGCACACCATGCTCAAAAAGATATAAGTGAAGCACTAGAGAAATTCCATAGCTCATAAAGATTTAAGTGAAGCATAGAGAGCAATTCTAACAAGTCATAGCATAATTTTGGCTCTCTCAAATAGGTGTGTCCAGCAATGATTCATGACCTAAAATAAAAAATAAAAAAAGGATAGACTCATTTCATACAAGACGCTCCAAGCAAAACTCATAATATGTGTCGAATAAAAATATAGTTTCAAGTAAAAAACCGATGGTTGTTAGAAGAAAGAGGGGATGCCACTCGGGGGCATCCCCAAGCTTAGTTGCTTGATACTTCTTGAATATTATCTTGGGGTGCCTCGGGCATCCCCAAGCTTATCCTTTTGCTAATCATTATTCCTTCATCCATCGTAATATCACCCAAAACTTGAAAACTTCAATCACACAAAACTCAACAAAACCTTCGTGAGATCCGTTAGTATAAGAAAGCAAATCACTACTATAAGTATTGTTGCAAACCCATTCATATTTTATTTTTGCATTATCTCTACTGTATTCCAACTTTTCTGTGGCAAAAACTCTTCAAAGAAAACCATAGAATCATCAAAACAAGCACACAACGCAAAGAAAACAGAATCTGTCAAAAATAGAACAGTCTGTAGCAATCTGAATATTTTGAATACTTATGTAACTCCAAAAATTCTGAAAATTTAGGAAAACGTGAGAAATTTGTATATTAATATTATTTATAAATAATTATTATTTTATCACGCTTCTGTTAAAAATTAGAATTATTTTCATGAGCGCAAAAGTTTCTAATTTTCAGCAAGATCAAATCAACTATCACCCAACATGATCCCAAAGGCTTTGCGTGGCACAAACACTAACTAAAACACAAAAAACACAATCATAACAATAGTATAATTGTGCAAACACTCAAGAATATAAAGAAAAAGGCAAATGTAAATTTTATTCATTGGGTTGCCTCGCAACATGCGCTATCGTTTTACGCCCCTAGCTAGGCATAATGCAAAGGATCTAAGTATTGTCATCTTTGTTTTTGTTTTCCTTAGGGGAGTTTTTGTCAGGAGATTTTGCAAAAACAACATAAAACACATTATCCATGGAAACCTTAGCACTATAAAGTTGCTTATCATCATAACCCCTTTGATTTTCGGCATCAATCCAAGAATAATGTTGATTAACATCATTGAAAACTTGTTGTATTATATCTAAAACAGGGAGTTCCTTTTTAAGATTGTCATCAAAGATTTGATTATCCCCAAGAAAATGTCTTAACACATAATCACTATTATAAAGAATTTCGTCTATCACGGGTTTTTCACTATTCATACCATAAAATACAAACATTTCCCTAGCTTCCCGTATTATGTAGTCAAATTCATTCATAAGAACAAGGGTAGCCAACTTTTTGCTTTGGGATTCTTTATAATGGGTAACTCAAAAAACAATCTTTGCAAGGTAGGATGAGTATGGATAAATTTATTTTCAAGTTTCAAAACTAGTGCTGAAATGGCTTTTGCATAAGATTTAGTCCTCTTAAGTATAGGAACATCATCAAGACTTTGATTTCCAACACAATTGAAAAATTCTTTGATATGTTCTTTTCCTATAACTTTCCCTTGCCCCAAAACAAAAGTTTTAGCATCCAGATTGCCAGATCGTCCAATTCTAGGAGTTAGGCCATCAACTGTTTCTGCCATACCAAAATCACTCTTCATTGCAAGCAAAAAGATAGATCTGACGAGAAAATGGCGAACGAATAAGGGGGCGAATAAAACAGCAAATTTATGTGAAGTGGGGGAGAGGAAAATGAGAGGCAATTGGCGAATAATGTAAATTACAAGGAGATGAGATTTGTGATTAGGAACCTTGTAGATGTTGATGATGTCTCCCCGGCAACGGCGTCAGAAATTCCTTTTGATGCGGCTTGAACTACGTCGGTATTTCCCTAAAGAGGAAAGGATGATGGAGCAGAGCTATGGTAGGTATTTCCCTCGGTGATGTGACCAAGGCTATAAAACCAGTAGGAGAAACATGCAACACTACATGAACGGCACCTGCACACAAATAACACATACTCGCAAACCGACTTATTAAAGGGGTTGTCAATCCCTTTCGGGTAACGGCGCCAGAAATTGGTAAGTAGATAGGATAAAAATATGATCATTTCAATAAATAGATCTCGCGGGAACGCGAGATAGAATAAATAAATAACATTGCAGAAAGGTATTTTTGTATTTTTGGATTAACAGATCTAAAAATAAAAGCAAATAAAAGTAGATTGCGAAGGCAAATATAATAAAGAAGAGACCCGGGGGCCGTAGATTTCACTAGTGGCTTCTCTCGAGAAAAATAGCATATGGTGGGTAAAGAAATTAATGTTGGGCAATTGATAGAACTTCAAATAATCATGACGATATCCAGGCAATGATCATTATATAGGCATCACGTCCAAATTTAGTAGACCGACTTCTGCCTGCATCTACTACTATTACTCCACACATCTACCGCTATCCAGCATGCATCTAGTGTATTAAGTTCATGGAGAAATGGAGTAATGCAATAATAACAATGACATGATGTAGACAAGATCTATTTATATAGAAATAGAACCCATCTTGTTATCCTTAATAGCAACGATACATACATGTCGGTTCCCCTTCTGTCACTGGGATCAAGCACCGTAAGATCGAACCCATCACAAAGCACCTCTTCCCATGGCAAGAAAAATCGATCTAGTTGGCCTAACTAAACCAAAGATTTGAAGAAGAGATACGAGGCTGTAAATAATCATGCATATAAGAGATCAAAAGGTTAAAGCACAAGGGCTCCCTGGGTGATTTTTGTAATTAATGTCAACGTATCTCTTGTTCAACTAATATTTTCATCTAGTATATTTCAGAAAGTTCAACAAAGGCGCGGCATGGACAAGAGGATGTGGAACCCCTTCAAGATGCTAAGAACAAAGATTGGCACGAGCTCAAGACTCTACATTTTCATTTTAGTGATCCAAGATCACATTGAGTCCATAGGAAAGCCAATACTATTAAATGGGGATGAGGTGTTGCTTAATGGCTTACTTGCTCAAAGTGCTTAGTGATATGCTCCAAAGCCCTCAACCACTTTCTCATTTCCACATATGTCCAAAACCTAAAGTCAAACTCCCCACCGATTTGATCTATCCGGCGCCACCAAGTTCACTTGACATAGTCACTGCCAGAAACCCTAATCAGTTGGGTCTTACCGATGGGATCTCGGTCTCACCGAGATGGGCTTGCAAGCTCTTTGTTGCATGTTGCAACTATTTCGGTCTCACCAAGATATGCAGTCAGTCCCACCAAGTTTGCTTGACCAACTCTCCGTTTGCTCACTACCAAAATCGGTCTCACCGAGTTTGTGTAATCGGTCAAACCGAGTTGAGGTTTTACCCTGACCCTAGCACATCGGTCCCACCGAGTTGATCATGTCCGTCCCACCGAAAACTATAACATTCACATTTTGAACCATATCGGTCTGACCGAGTTTCACTATTTGGTCCCACCGAGTTTGGTAAATTGTGTGTAACGGCTAGATTTTGTGTGGAGGGTGTGTAACGGCTAGATTTCGTGTGGAGGCTATATATACCCGTCCACCCTTCTTCCATTCGTGGAGAGAGCCATCAGAAATGTGCGGACACTTCCAATATTCATTTTCTGAGAGAGAACCACCTACTCATGTGTTGAGACCAAGATATTCCAATCCAACCATAAGAATCTTGATCTCTAGCCTTCCCCAAGTTGCTTTCCACTCAAATCATCTTTCCACCATATCCAAATCTATGAGAGAGAGTTGAGTGTTGGGGAGACTATCGTTTGAAGCACAAGAGCAAGGAGTTCATCATCAACACACCATCTATTACCTTTTGGTGAGTGGTGTCTCCTAGATTGGTTAGGTGTCACTTGGGAGCCTCTGTCAAGATTGTGGAGTCCAACTAAGGAGTTTGTACGGGCAAGGAGATCGTCCACTTCGTGAAGATCTACCCTAGTGAGGCAAGTTCTTCGTGGGTGATGGCCATGGTGGGATAGACAAGGTTGCTTCTTTGTGGACCCTTCGTGGGTGGAGCCCTACGTGGACTCGCGCAACCATTACCCTTCGTGGGTTGAAGTCTCCACCAACGTGGATGTACGATAGCACCACCTATCGGAACCACGCCAAAAATCTCTATATCTCCAATTGCGTTTGCACACTCCAATCCCATCCCTTTACTTTCTTGCAACTTGCATGCTTTACTTTCCGCTGCTCATATACTCTTGCCATGCTTGCTTGAAATGTATTGTGAATGTTTAAAGTTGTGCTAAAACTCCACCTTAACTTGAAGAACTTAAAAACTGCTACTTTTCTTTGTTGAGGGTCTAATCACCACCACCCTCGATTGCTTTGGTTTAATCACCATTGGAGGAAGATGGATGAGTCTACGTTGGGGAGTCTTAGATGCAGAGTGCCTATACTTGATGGAGAGTTCTTTCATTAGTGGAAAAATGAGATGCTTGGGATTTTCAATGAATATCATTTAAACAAGTACATTACTAGCCCTTGTGTTCCTCTTGTTGATCCTTTGCACCCTACTCCCGATGAGTCTCTTGACATGATCCGTAATCTTAGAACTGTTAATCTTATCACTAGAGGTTTGACTAGAAATTTGATTGTTTGCTTGCCTACTCTTGATTGTGCTTACACCATATGGAGATTTCTTGAGGAAGGATTTCCAAACTATTCCTTGCTAAATCTAGATGTGATTCTTCATAAGTCTATTGCCTTAAGTAAGATGAATTCCAATGATCCTAGGTTTGGTGATTGTTTGTTTAAGCTTCGTGACCTGATGCGTGCCAAAGGAGATGTTGGAATCATTAGTAATATCATCTCCGAAGTCATTAAAATTCATAAAGATGAACATTGTGATGATCACTTATCTAATGAATCACTCTCTCTAGGAAATGATCAATCACAAGACGATGTTGAACATGGATATTATGATGAGGATGATGATAGTGACTTCGATCTCGACGTGTCTATGAGACACTTTGGTCTTATGGCTAATCTTCGCGGCTACATGGCTGGAGGAAAGGAATGTGTTCTTGATAGTGGATGTACCGATCCCATGACCGGAGACAAGGATATGATTCGTGAGCTTGCTGAAAATGACGGCCCTCGAAAATATGTCACTTTTGGTGATAACTCAAAGGGTAAGGTGGTTGGCCTTGGTAAGGTGTCACATGATAGCTCCATACAAAATGTTATGCTCGTTGAATCTGTTGGCTATAATTTACTTTCTGTATCTAGACTATCTAATTTTGGCTTGAATGTCCTATTTACTGAAGTAGATTGCCAAGTGTTTCGAAGAGATTATCACAATATGGTCTGTGCCGGTATACGTAGACGTGATCTATACATTGTTTATTTCACTAGAAAGGCTCAACCTAGAACTTGCTTAATTGCTAAATCTTCTAAAGGTTGGTTGTGGCATAGAAGGCTAGGTCATGTGGGCATGCGAAATCTTCATAAACTTATTAAAGGTGATCATATCCTTAGAGTGAAATATGTTATATTTGACAAGGATAGATTGTGCAGTGCTTGTCAAGCAGGAAAACAAGTTGGAGGAAGCCACCCCGTGAAAAACATCATGACCACGAGAAGACCGTTCGAGCTACTTCATATGGATCTCTTTGGAAACTCGTTTGATGTAGTCATAGTTGATGATTTTTCAAGATTTACGTGGGTGTTCTTTCTTCATGATAAATTGCAGGTCCAAAAGATCTTCAAGAACTTCGCTAGGAAGGCCCAAAATCAATTTGAAGTGAAGATCAAGAAGGTTCGCAGCAACAATGGAACGGAGTTCAAGAACGCAAATATGGACACCTTTCTTGACAAAGAAGGGATTTCACATGAGTTCTTGGCTACGTACACGCCTCAACAAAATGCAGTTGTTGAGAGGAAGAACCGGACTCTTATTGAGATGGCAAGAATGATCCTTGATGAGTACAAGACACCAAAGCACTTATGGGCGGAAGCGGTTGAGATAGCCTATCATGCAACAAATCGTCTATATATTCACAAGCTATTCGGCAAGACGGCACACGAGCTTCTCACCGGTAACAAACCCCAAGTTGGAGACTTTCGAGTATTCAGCTCAAAGTGCTATATTCTTGATCAGCATCATCATTCTAAATTTTCTCCTGAATCTCATGAGGGTTTCCTACTCAATTATGGCTCAAACTCTCACACATACCATGTCTACAATAGTTTCACCCAAAAGGTTGAAGAGACGGTAGATGTGAAGTTTGATGAATCTAACGGCTCGGAAGTAGAGCAATTGCCAATTGATGTAGGAGACAAAGACCCTTCGGAAGCAATCCAAGAATTGTCTATTGGCAAGATTCGTCCAACGGAGGTGAAGGAGAGTACCTTGTCTGTCCAAGTGGAAGGTTCTACCTCACGACAAGGTGAACCAAGAGTTTACACGGAGGCATCCACAAGTGGGACACGCCAAGATGAAGAAAACGAGGAAGTACACCAAAATGAACCTCATCAACCTCCTTCTCCACCTCGACAAGAGAACGACAACATCAACAATGAAGAAGGCCAATAGGAAGAACAAGATGATCAAGAAGATGTTCCACCCCAACCCAAACAAAAGCTCTCACGAGGTAGAGCAAGAGTTTCATGAGACCATCCCGTTCAACAAATCTTCAATGATATCCAAACCGGGAGAATCACTTTCTCTAAAACTCGTTTGGCTAATTTATGTGAACATTATTCATTCATCTCTAGCATTGAACCTATAAACGTTGAAGAAGCATTAGAAGATCCGGATTGGATAAATGCCATGCACGAAGAGCTACATAACTTTGAGAGGAACCAAGTGTGGACATTGGTTGAGAAGCCCGACAACAACCACAACATCATTGGTACCAAATGGGTGTTTCACGACAAGGAAGACGAAGATGGACAAGTCGTTCGCAACAAATCACGTCTCGTTGCCCAAGAGTACACTCAAGTCGAAGGTATGGACTATGGTGAGACTTATGCCCCTGTTGCTAGACTTGAGTCCATACGCATCTTACTTGCTTATGCCAATCATCATGATATCACATTATACCAAATGGACATTAAAAGTTCTTTTCTAAATGGTGATATTGAGGAGGAAGTTTATGTTAAACGACCTCCCAGCTTTTTCAATCCTTAGAAACCCGACCATGTTTACAAACTTCACAAAGCTCTTTATGGTCTTAAACAAGCTCCTAGAGCGTGGTATAAATGCTTGACAAAGTTCCTTATTGAAAAAGGCTTTGAGATTGGAAAGATTGATTCTACTCTTTTTACTAAAAGGGTTAATGGAGAATTATTTGTGTGCCAAATTTATGTTGATGATATCATATTTGGTTCGACTAACCCTCATTTTAGTGAAAAGTTTGGAAAGCTAATGTCGAAGAAGTTTGAGATGTCTATGATGTGGGAACTCAAGTTCTTTCTTGGTTTGAAAATCAAGAAAACTAAGGAGGGAACCTTTGTTTGTCAAACAAAGTATACAAAGGACTTATTTAAGAAGTTCAACATGCAAGAATGCAAAGGTATGAATACACCCATGCCTACTAGTGGACATCTTGACTTTACTAAGGATGGAAAATCGGTTGACCAAAAGGTTTACTGCTCTATGGTTGGTTCATTGTTATATCTATGTGCCTCCCATCCTGATATTATGCTAATTGTGTGCATGTGTGCACGATATCAAGCGACCCCCAAAGAATGTCATCTTAAGGCTGTGGAAAGGATAGTGAGATACTTAATTCATACACCAAATTTTGGCATTTGGTATCCTAAGAGGTCTTCTTTTGATCGTGTTGGCTACTCCGATTCGGACTATGCCGGTGACAAGGTCGATAGAAAGTCCACTTCGGGTACTTGTCAATTTCTTGGTAGATCTCTTGTGTCTTGGTCCTCCAAGAAACAAAACTCGGTATCCTTATCCACCGCCAAAGCCGAATACATTGCCGCCGATTCATATTGTGCTCAATTACTTTGGATGACCCAAACTCTTAAAGATTATGGGATCTATGTGAAGCATGCGTGTTCCATTGTTTTGTGAAAATGAAAGTGCTATTAAGATTTCCCATAATCCCGTGCAACATTCTCGAACTAAGCATATTGAAGTTCGTGATCATTTCATTCGAGATCATGTTGCTAAAGGAGACATTGATCTTAAGCATGTTCGTACCGATAAGTAATTGGCGGATATATTCACCAAACCGCTTGATGAGAAAGTATCTTTCCATTTGAGAGGTGAATTGAACTTCATTGATGCTTCAAACTTGGATTAGAAACTCCATTTGGATACATGCAAGGCATGAGCCTTTGACTAATCCTTGATATTTCTCTTATGATGATGATCATATGTCTTGGATATACATGCACCCTTGCATGCTATCTAACCCTTGTAGGTAGTTGGATGAATCAAAATCTATGAGATTGCAACTCACTCATATCTTTAGCAACCTCTACATCACCAAGTCTCTACAAATTTGGTGGTTGAAGACAAGGAAGCATGAATCCTTTCAAACATATCCTTTGACAATTTCTATATATCAAATTTCATTTGGTATCAAATTTCATGATTGTCATTTTGGATACACAAGTGCTCTTCCTTGCAAGACTAAACCATGTAAGTAGATGAACTCAAACAACAAGTGGTGCTCCCAACTCATTGATGAGCTACATCAACCTTGAGCATCCTACACAAGTTCAACTACATGATCAAGATCAACACCACCACCCAAGGTATGTTATTCCATCTTAGTGAAGCTTTACCCCAAGTCATGGGTCAAAGCAGCTCAAGAAGATGTGAATACATCAAAATGCTTAAACAAAAAATGGCAACCCCATTCTTATCTTAAACGATGAGTATGACCTACGATCAAGTGTTCTCACTTGACTCCTCACTCAATATACTCTAACATAGGTGAGTTTGTCGCCGACCAATTCGAGATGAAGTTCTCTAGTGTTTCTATGTGTTCTTGCATTTGTCTCTTGCATGTTTGTTCCCCTTCTCAAAAAAATCATCTAGATTTCTTTTCTTTTCTCTGTTATGTTGTGCATTCCTTGCATCCAATTCATTGCAAATCTTTCAGTTAATTCCTCGCAAATCCTTGTGAGATCATATTTGCCTAAGTGAGCTGAGATGACAATTGGTTTCTCTCTGTGTTGAAATCGGCCTCACCGATTTGTTCTTCTCGGCTAAACCAAAACAACTCGGAATCACAGAATTCGACACTGAGAAAACACTTTGCCATTTGCATCCTGCATATTTTTTCCAGCTCCACTCGATGATTCTTGTCCTCTACCAGCATCTTATATTACATGTTGCTTTGTACTGTGACTCAAGGACCAAACCTACTTGACTCATGCTTCAGAAGATCCCTTCTTGGAAATTGATGTCAAAGGGGGAGAGTGAGCACATCAAAGCTTGTCACATAAGAGAGAATGCACACCTTAAGCTTCTCTAGATGCCTATTATCCAGAGAGGAGAGAAGTTACATGTCTTCAAGAGGGGAAAGACATGTTAGTATGTATTATGATTGTTTTTGCTCTGATTTTCTTTTCCATGTCTTCTCTCATTCTCCAATATAAGATTCAGGGGGAGAAAGACATTTAAAGGGAGGAAATCTTTGAATTCATTACATATCATTACTCTTCGAGGACATGTCTATATCCAATAGAGTACCTAGTACTCACTCTCTACATGTCAACCCAATCTTGGTACTCTTGTGGTTTCCTGTTCTTGCATTGTTTAGTAGGTGTTCTTTGTTATCTAACCATGTTTTCTCAAGTTCACCTCCTCCAAAGCCAGCTCAAGACCACGAGGTAAATATATGCATCACACTCATGTGCATGATGATTTCTTGCTACTGTACATACTGTTTGCAAGAAGGAATCATGAACATGAAGGTACACTTCCTATATTCACATCATTTGCTCTGATCCATATAGCCAAGATACATGTAACTCATTCCTTGCTCTGACATGCTTATGCATTTACATGCTCTTATATTCCATATTCACATGATTGCATACATGTAGGGGGAGCCTATGCATGTTACATGTCCTTCCAAAGCTTTACTTGCTATTCTTCATATCTTTATCTAAAGCTTTGATGTATGTTGTCACCAATTACCAAAAATGGGGAGATTGAAAGCACATGTGCTCCCTGGGTGATTTTGGTAATTAATGTCAACATATCTCTTGTTGGACTAATATTTTCATCTAGTGTATTTCAGAAAGTTCAACAAAGGCGTGGCATGGACAAGAGATGTGGAACCCCTTCAACTCCTGCCTGCATCTACTACTATTACTCCACACATCTACCGCTATCCAGCATGCATCTAGTGTATTAAGTTCATGGAGAAATGGAGTAATGCAATAAGAATGATGACATGATGTAGACAAGATCTATTTATGTAGAAATAGACCCCATCTTGTCATCCTTAATAGCAACGATACATACGTGTCGGTTCCCCTTCTCTCATTGGGATCAAGCACCGTAAGATCAAAGCCATCACAAAGCACCTCTTCCCATGGCAAGAAAAATCTATCTAGTTAGCCTAACTAAACCAAAGATTTGAAGAAGAGATACGAGGCTGTAAATAATCATGCATATAAGAGATCAAAAGGTGAATGCACAAGTGCTCCCTGGGTGATTTTGGTAATTAATGTCAAGTTATCTCTTCTTCGACTAATATTTTCATCTAGTATATTTCAGAAAGTTCAACAAAGGCGTGGCACGGACAAGAGGATGTGGAACCCCTTCAAGATGTTAAGAACAATGATTGGCAAGAGCTCAAGACTCTACATTTTAATTTTAGTGATTCAAGATCACATTGAGTCCATAGGAAAGCCAATACTATTAAAAGGGATGAGGTGTTTCTTAATGGCTTGCTTGCTCAAAGTGCTTAGTCATATGCTCCAAAGCCCTCAACCACTTTGTCATTTCCACATATGTCCTAAACCTAAAGTCAAACTCGGCCCCGCCGATTTGATCTATCTGGCGCAACAGAGTTCACTTGACATAGCCACTGCCAGAAACCCTAATCCGTTCGGTCTCACCGATGGCATCTCGGTCTCACCGAGATGGGCTTGCAAACTCTCTATTGCCTGTTGCAACTATTTCGGTCTCACTAAGATATGAAGTCGGTCCCACCAATTTGCTTGACCAACTCTCTGTTTGCTCATTACCAAAATCGGTCTCACCGAGTTTGTGTAATCGGTCAAAGCGAGTTAAGGTTTTACCCTAACCCTAGCACGTAGGTCCCACAGAGTTGATCATGTCGGTCTCACCGAAAACTCTAACTTTCACATTTTGAACCATATCGGTCTGACCGAGTTTCACTATTCGGTCCCACTGAGTTTGGTAAATTGTGTGTAACGGCTAGATTTTGTGTGGAGGCTATATATACCCCTCCACCCTTCCTCCATTCGTGGAGAGAGCCATCAGAACAGGCCTACACTTCCAGTATTCATTTTCTGAGAGAGAACCACCTACTCGTGTGTTGAGACCATGATACACAACAAAAAAAATACACTTCCGTGATGATACGTGTTTGTCACAGTTGGTCATGTTTCTTGTCATGCATGTACATCCATGACGATTGTATGACAGAATCAAGATAGTCATACCTGTGCTGTTGTAGAAGTGTTCCATGACATTACCGAAATTATCATCACGGAAGTGTCCACTTCCATGACGATAATTCGTGCGTCATAGAAGTGCTTTCGTCAAGGGTGACCGACACATGGCATCCACCGTAACGGGTCGCCGTGAAGCTATCGGGTCCGGTTTTGGATCCGATAACCCGCTAACAGCCCGGACCAATTAGGATTTTCCATGTGTAAAATTCTCATTGGCCGGAGGAAACACGTGTTGGCTCACCGCTGGGACAGATGTCATCCAGTCATTGGACAGGAGGCACCTATGATACGTTGATACGTGGCACGGCCCAACAGAGGCCCATTCCGGTGAAAAGGTCATCCCGTTTGACTTGGTCAAAAGGTAACGGGCCGGCCCACAGAAAGCCTGTTAACGGCATGTTCGTATATAGCCCATTTATGGCCCGCTAACTCACGACCCGTTATGACCTATCGGAATTAAGCCCAGTAGCTTCATCTGGGCCGTCCAATTTGATTCCAGCCCATTGTAACTCCCGGCCCATCTATGGTGCATGATGTCTTTCGGCCCATACGAGGCCATTTGTAACTCTTGGCCCATTAACGACCCGTGGTGAATCTGGCCCGCAATGAACAGTGTACTCCTTTATACCCATTAACGGCCCATTATTCCATTGGGCCGTTTCCAACCCGTGTTATCTTTCGGCCTTCTAAGGGCCCATTTATTCTTTAGCTCATTTCCATCATGCGGTTACTTACGGCCCGTTACTGGCCTTTTCTGCTTGTGGGCCAAATTCAGCCCATGGTAACTACAGTAAATATGTAGCCCATGGTTATCGTGGCCTAGTTTTAAAAAATAGGTTATTGCGGCCACTAGCAAACCGCGAAAAAAGAACTATACTGACTACAAGCAAACAAATAAACAAGACAACAAGGAAATAAATAAGCAAGCAACTTACGCTAGGCCACGGCTATTACACATATTACATCCACTGGGCATCAAAGTTCGCCACTAGTGCAAATATAGAGAACAAAGCAGCATATGATATACACTCATTGTCAAAGTTGGCGACCAGTGCAAATAAACGCCGTAGCAAAATAAGTCCAGAACTGAAAGCACTTCAGAAGGGCTCAAGAAACAATATCCTGGGTACCCATAATGAAGGCAAGATGCTTAGCAAGCTTATTAACTTTCTCTTGTTTGGCGCTTAAATCCTCCAGCACTTGTTGTTGCACCAGAAAGTATGCATCTGAATTCTGCAGAGACTTCCTCAGTCCTACGGCTTCCTGTCGCATAACATCTGATTGATATCTTTCAACTTGAAGTGGAGACTCAAGAAGTCAAACTGATTTAGGCAGCGAGTTCGAAGAGCTGGTGCCAACAGTAGTAGCCAGTAACTCGAACACTACATCAAGACATGACTTTGGGGTTGTGTGAGTGTCTTCAATATAGTTTTGATCAGCTTTCTTGGAGACCAACAGGGATGTCTCACTATCTTGAACCTTATCTGCATTACTTCCTTTACCATTGCATAACGGGGTACTCTTCTCCAATAATTTATCCGCGTTCTAAAAGAGAAACAAACAAACACATCACAGGTTTACCATGTTGTATATGAAACTCATTTTGGTAAACCAGTTCAGTAGTAAGGTGGACAGGATAACAACATGAAACAAACATATATCTATGTAGTATGGTCACTGTATGGTCGATGTCTGATGACCCACAAGTGTAGGGGATCTATCGTAGTCCTTTCGATAAGTAAGAGTGTCGAACCCAACGAGGAGCAGAAGGAAATGATAAGCCGTTTTCAGTAAGGTATTCTCTGCAAGCACTGAAATTATCGATAACAGATAGTTTTGTGATAAGGTAATTTGTAACGGGTAACAAGTAATGAAAGTAAATAAGGTGCAGCAAGATGGCCCAATCCTTTTTGTAGCAAAGGATAAGCCTGGACAAACTCTTATATGAAGGAAAACGCTCCCGAGGACACATGGGAATTATCGTCAAGATAGTTTTCATCACGCTCATATGATTCGCGTTCCTTACTTTGATAATTTGGTATGTGGGTGGACCGGTGCTTGGGTGTTGTCCTTACTTGGACAAGCATACCACTTATGATTAACTCCTATTGCAAGCATCCGCAGCTACAAAAGAAGTATTAAGGTAAATCTAACCACATCATGAGACATATGGATCCAAATCAGCCCCTTACGAAGCAACTCACAAACTAGGGTTTAAGCTTCTGTCACTCTAGCAACCCATCATCTAATTATTACTTCCCAATGCCTTCCTCTAGGCCCAAATAATGGTGAAGTGTCATGTAGTCGACATTCACATAACACCACTAGACGAAAGACAACATACATCTCATCAAAATATCAAACGAATACCAAATTCACATGACTACTTATAGCAAGACATCTGCCATGTCCTCAGGAACAAACGTAACTACTGACAAATCATATTCATGTTCATGATCAGAGGGGTATTAATATGAATAAAGGATCTGAACATATGATCTTCCACCAAATAAACCAACTAGCATCAACTACAAGGAGTAATCAACACTACTAGCAACCCACAGGTACCAATCTGAGGCTTTGGAACAAAGATTGGATACAAGAGATGAACTAGGGTTTTAGAGGAGATGGCGCTGGTGAAGATGTTGATGGAGATTGACCCCCTCCCGATGATAGGATCGTTGGTGATGACGATGGCGATGATTTCCCCCTCCCGGAGGGAAGTTTCACCGGCAGAAAAACTCTGCTGGAGCCCTAGATTGGTTCCGCCAAGGTTCCGCCTCGTGGCGGCAGAGTTTCTTCTCGAAAGCTTGCTTCTGATTTTTTTAGGGGTAAAAGACTTCATATAGCAGAAGATGGGCACCGGAGGCCTGCCAGGGGGCCCACGAGGCAGGGGCGTGCCCAGGGGGGTAGGGCGCGCCCCCCATCCTCGTGGATGGTGGGTGGACCCCCTCTGGTACTTTCTTCGCTCAGTATTTTTTATTAATTCAAAAAATTACTTTCGTGGAGTTTCAGGACTTTTGGAGTTGTGCAGAGGTCTCTAATGTTTGCTCCTTTTCCAGCCTAGAATTCCAGCTGCCGGCATTCTCCCTCTTCATGTAAACCTTGTAAAATAAGATAGAAAAGGCATAAGTATTATGACATAATGTGTAATAATAGCCCATAATGCAATAAATATCGATATAAAAGCATGATGCAAAATGGACGTATCAACACCCCCAAGCTTAGACCTCGCTTGTCCTCAAGCGGAAGCCGATAACGATAAATATGTCCACATGTTTAGAGATAGAGGTGTCGATAAAACAAAATACGGACATGAGGGCATCATGATCATTCTTATAACAGCAACACATATGGATATTTTCATATGATTTCTTATGCTCAGTTAATAATCTATTCACAATGTCAAGTATGAATCAGAAACTTCACTGAGAACTAACAAACCATGATCTCGGTCATTGAAGCAATTGCAATTTATCATAACATCAGAAAGAGTCAATATAAGAGCTTTTCAGCAAGTCCACATACTCAACTATCATTTAGTCTTTCACAATTGCTAACACTCACGCAATACTTTATGGGTATGGAGTTTTAATCGGACACACAGAAAGATAGGGGCTTATAGTGTTGCCTCCCAACCTTTTACGTCAAGGGTAATGTCAACAATAATAGTTCATGCAAACTTACATCCAATTGGATATATACATCAGGATCTTTACAACACAATGTGCTTGCCAAAGGATAAAATGTAAAAAGGAAAGATGAAGATCACCTTGACTCTTGCATAAGGTATAAGACAAGAATAAAAGATAGGCCCTTCGCAGAGGGAAGCAGAGGCTGTCATGTGCTTTTATGGTTGGATGCACAAATCTTAATGCAAAAGAACGTCACTTTATATTTCCACTTGTGATATGGACCTTTATTATGCAGTCTGTCGCTTTTATTGCTTCCATATCACAAGGTCTTATAAAGCTTATTTCTCCACACTAATAAGTCATACAGATTTAGAGAGCAATTTTTATTGCATGCGACGATGACAACTTACTTGAAGGATCTTACTCAATCCATAGGTAGGTATGGTGGACTCTCATGGCAAAACTGGGTTTAAGGATATTCGGAAGCACAAGTAGTATCTCTACTTGGTGCAAAGAATTTGGCTAGCATGAGGGGGAAAGGCAAGCTCATCATGTTGGATGATCCATGGCAATATACTTTATTTCGGATATAAGAAAACATAACCCATTACGTTGTCTTCCTTGTTCAACATCAACTCTTTAGCATGTCATATTTTAATGAGTGCTCACAATCATAAAAGATGTCCAAGATAGTATATTTACATGTGAGAACCTCTCTTTCTTTATTACTTCCTATTAATTGCAACGATGACCAAAACTACGTTTGTCAACTCTCAACAACTTTTATTCATCATACCCTTTATATGTGAAGTCATTACTCCCCATAAGATCAATATGATCTCTTTATTTCTTTTGATTCTTTCTTTTTCTTTTATTCCCTCAAGATCATAGAAAAATAATCAAGCCCTTGACTCAACACTAATCTTTATTATATATAGCTCACGGACTCGGTTACATAGGAGAATCATAAAGCAAAATTCAAAACTAAATCATACTAAAACTTTATTCTACTAGATCAAGATATTACCAAAAGGATCGAACTAAGAAAAACAGTAAAGATAGGAGTGTGATGGTGATACGATACCAAGGCACCTCCCCCAAGCTTGGCAGTTGCCAAGGGGAGTGCCCATACCCATGTGATTATATCTCTTTCTTCCGAGGAGAAGAGGATGGTGATGATGAAGATAACTGTGCCTTTAGCTTTTTCATATTGTAATTGAGAAGAGCAATTTCCTCCTTCAAATCATCGACCTTAGATTCCAGCTTCAGAATCTTGTCACATGAATCCCCTTTGCTCTTCTGCCGAAAACAAGAAGGAATAGATCGGTTGTTAGATAATTTAGCCCTCTTAGGGAGACTAGACTTCTTGAACTTCACGTGCATATCCCCAGGTTGAGGTAGAGGGACATCCTCCTCCTCCGAACTTGAATCATTGATCCTCATCAAATGAGCATCCTCCTCCTCATCCGTAGTTCGACCACAAGGAGATAGATCCCCATAGGTCTTTGGGTCAGCAATGAGGTGTGATACATAGCTCTCTCCATAGGAATCCTGAGATGACATCTCGCTCCAAATCTGCTACAGAAACAGAGGATATTTGAATCTCAGATTCAAACTAACTTCATTTAAATTGTTGCTAGTTGCATTAGCTCAAACCACAGCATATTGGCATGTCATGATCATGCATCATATTGTTGCATTGCATTGATTGTGTTCCATCTCTGTTGCCGGTATTTGTCCCCTCTCAGTAGACATGGTTCCGACGATGAGTTCGATGACACCGATGAAGAACTATACTGTAACGCCCCAAGACCGACGCTCCAGACGGCTTCCATGTTTTTCGTTGTTGTCATGTGTTTCGTTTGATTGTTGCATTCATTATCGCATCATTCGCATTGCATCGGCACTCCGTTGCCGTCATGTTTTCAAAACATGCATCCGCTCGTAGTTGCCACGTTTCCCCCATTCTTTCGTTGACCGTTCCGAGTCCCATCGGGTTTTCGCTTCCCTATTGTCCGTGACCGCCTTTACCCCCCCCTTTTGCGTGCGTGTCCGAAACTTCCCCGAACTCAACCCGGACAGTTGTCACCGTTGGGTCCGGATCATCTCCAAGTATCCCTAAGATATCATCGTTTTATTTATTGGACTTCCTAACCTATTTATTTTGGTCCGTCCGATTACAAATGAAGGGACGAGATAACCCTACCCACACCGACCTACTATAAATAGCAGTGCAATCATCAGACAAATCCCTAATTTCTAGGGATCCTCCTCCCCGCCGCCAGTCTCTGGTTCCCTCGGGATCCATCCCGAGCCAACTCGCAGCCGCCACTACTCTCCTGGATCTCCCCTATCCTCCAGATCATGCCTCAACCAACCTTCGCTCAGCCAGCTAGAGCTCGGTCCCGATTTGATCGAGGCCCTTCCTCCTCCCTCATCTCAGCATGAGCCCGAGCTCCTCTTCCCGTCGCTGCGCTAAGTCCCTCGCCCCGCCTCTGCTTCCCTGCTCCAAATCAAATGCCAAGCCGCCGCCCTGGAGCTTCTCCGTCGCCGGCGCCCTCCTCCAGCAAGGCCCTCGTCCCGCTCGTCTCCGACACCAGCGCCCTCCGCCCCGGCAACCTCGACGTCCAGCTCCAGTAGGAACTGCTTCGCGCGCCCCTGTGTCCGCGAGCATCTGAGGCTGTGCCCTCCTCCTCGTCCAGCCCCTCCCCGTCGCCTGCATCTCCTCCGGCAGCGCCGCCGTGCCTGCACGCCTATGGCGAAGCTCCGGTGACCCAAGCCGCGCCCGTGCCCCTGTTTCTTCCTTCCCCTTCACCTTCTATCTCTCACACGTCTCCCTCTCTCTCTGATGCGTCCACGGGAGGAGCTTCACCCTCGCCGGAGTCCTTCTCCTCGCTGCTGCCTCCGCCAAAGCCCTCATCGCCGGCCTCCCCTGCCTCGACCTACTGTCGCGCCCCTTCTTCCTCTGCTTCAAGGACGAGCGTGCCGCCCTGCGTTGACCCGCGCCTCCCCATCTCACTCGGTCCAGCTGCGCGCCTAGCCTGCCCAGGAACCGGCCTCCTCCAGCCTCTGCATCGACCGGGTCAAGACCCACTGGGTGAGGCTACACCCCAGCGCCCCGCCTCTATTTTTTTTCCTTCTGTTGGGCCAGTCAGTTTCGGTCTAGTGTAGTTTTTTTCCTATCTGCGATTTTTGCTATTTATCCCAGGTTTTACAGTTTTACAGAAAAGTCCCTAGACTTCATGCATATAATAACTCATGAACCATGCATCATATTAAAATTATGTAAACATATAAAGTGCTTAGAATTTTCTCTAGTTTCATAATATTCTGCTCTCATCCATGTTTAAAATGTTTAAATTGTTGTTTGTTTAAATTTGCCAGAATGCCATGTTAAAATGATTTATTTCATAACTAAATAACCATAGCTCAGAATTAAATGTTCTTTATATGTAAATGGGGTAGAAAAATGCCTAGTTTAACATGGTGCACCTATCTTGCATGTTTAACAACAACAAAATATGATTTTAGGCAGAAGAGTACCAAATCCAAAATATGCATATGGGGATTTTCCGGAATTGTTGTTTTTTGTTTCCGGCCTCATTTAAATTGCCTAGATAGCTAGTTTTGTTATGCTTCACCCCTTGACATGTTTAATAACATTTAATATTGTTGGGTACAAGCAAGAGAGAACTAAATAATTGATGTGGTGTTTCGTCAATATGCAACTCGTTGCATATTGAGCTCCACTTAATTTGTAGTATTGTTTGTGCACTTTGCCATGCCATGCCGCTTTAAACCGGACATGCATCATACTTGTTTGTCCATCATGTCATGCTTATGCTTGTGTGTTTACCATGTTGTTTCCTTCTTTCCGGTTGGCTTCTCTCGTTAGCTTCAGTTTTGTTCCGGAGTTGTGAGGATTTGTTCGACTACGTCCGTTTGTCTTTTTCATGGACTCGTTCTTCTTCCTAGCAGGATTTCAGGCAAGATGACCATACCCTCGAAATCACTTCTATCTTTGCTTGCTAGTTGTTCGCTCTTTTGCTATGCAGCGTTACCTACCACTTGCTATATCATGCCTCCCTTATTGCCATGTCCAGCCTGTAACCCACCTTTCCTATCAAACCGTTGTTTAGCTATGTTACCGCTTTTTCTCAGCCCCTCTTATAGCGTTGCTAGTTGGAGGTGAAGATGAAGTTTGTTCCATGTTGGAACATGGATATGTTGGGATATCACAATATCTCTTATTTAATTAATGCATCTATATACTTGGTAAAGGGTGGAAGGCTCGTCCTTATGCCTGGTGTTTTGTTCCACTCTTGCCTCCCTAGTTTCCGTGATACCGGTGTTATGTTCCTTGATTTTGCGTTCCTTACGCGGTTGGGTGATTTATGGGACCCCCTTGATAGTTCGCTTTGAATAAAACTCCTCCAGCAAGGCCCAACCATGGTTTTACATTTGTCACCTAAGCCTTTTTCCCTTGGGTTCTGCTGACTCAAGGGTCATCTTTATTTTCAACCCCCGGGCCAGTGCTCCTTCGAGTGTTGGTCCAACCTGTCAGTCAGCGGTGGCCACCAGGGGCAACTTTGGGCTCGCCTATCGGAAGCTTGGACAATCCGGTGTGCCCTGAGAACGAGATATGTGCAGCTCCTATCGGGATTTGTCAGCACATTCGGGCGGCTTTGCTGGTCTTGTTTGCCCATTGTCGAAATGTCTTGTAAACCGGGATTCCGAGACTGACCGGGTCTTCCCGGGAGAAGGAATATCCTTCGTTGACCGTGAGAGCTTATGATGGGCTAAGTTGTGACACCCCTGCAGGGTATTATCTTTCGAAAGCCGTGCCCGCGGTTATGTGGCAGATGGGAATTTGTTAATATCCGGTTGTAGAGAACTTGACACTTGACTTAATTAAAATGCATCAACCGCATGTGTAGCCATGATGGTCTCTTTTCGGCGGAGTCCGGGAAGAGAACACCGCTTTTGGGTTTTGTTTGACGTAAGTAGGAGTTCAGGATCACTTCTTGATCATTACTAGTTGACGACCGTTCCGTTGCTCCTCTTCTCGCTCTTATTTGCGTATGTTAGCCACCATATTTGCTTAGTGCTTGCTGCAGCTCCACCTCATTACCCCATCCTTTCCCATAAGCTTAAATAGTCTTGATCTCGCGGGTGTGAGATTGCTGAGTCCTCGTGCCTCACCAGATACTTCCAACAGTTGCAGGTGTCGATGATACCAGTGCAAGTGATGCAACCGAGCTCAAGTGGGAGTTCGACGAGGAACTTGGTCGTTACTATGTTTCTTTTCCTGATTATCAGTAGTGGAGCCCAGTTGGGACGATCGGGGATCTAGCATTTGAGGTTGTCTTCTTTTATTTTGGTTCCGTAGTCGGACCTATGTGTGTACTCTGATTGATGTATGATTTATTTATGTATTGTGTGAAGTGGCGATTGTAAGCCAACTCTTTATCCTATTCTTGTTCATTACATGGGATTGTGTGAAGATGACCCTTCTTGCGACAAAACCACAATGCGGTTATGCCTCTAAGTCGTGCCTCGACACGTGGGAGATATAGCCGCATCGTGGGCGTTACAAGTTGGTAATCAGAGCCATCCCCGACTTAGGAGCCCCCTGCTTGATCGAATCGCTGGCGTTGTTGAGTCTACAACAAAAATGTTTTGAGTCTTACGATTATATATATCGGAGAGTAGGATTCTTTTTACTCCTCAGTCCCTTCGTTGCTCTGGTGAGGTCCCCTGACGTAGAAGTTTTGACTTTTCTCTCCTTAAATTTCACTAAAAAAAATTTAGGATCACGCGGGTGTCTTGGAATCGTTCCGATGGTTTTGTGATGAGAACATTGTTCTTGGTGCCTCCTGACATTTAGGGGTTGTGGCAGTGTCCCGGGGAGTTGAGCTCCGAGGTGTTGTCGTCACAATTTTATCATTGCAGTTCTGGAATACCTGAGTTTCGCCGACATCGAAAATCTCTTTTATGCAGTTGTTGGTGAGATCACCTCGACGCCACCCAGTACTGGGGCGGGAGTTCGGGAGTATTGCCATAACTCATATAACGGATGCTTTTCGAAGGTTGAGGTAAATGATTTCCGAAGGTTTCTTGGTTATGTGTTGAAGGATGGATACAGCTGGATCTAGGTATTGTTAGTTTGGGTGATATATTTTGTGTCCCCTGTATCCCCAACACCAGATTGCATAACCAGAAATTTTCGGGAGTTTATCAGTGGGAATTCAAGTAGCTCCTAGGATATCTTCCCGACAGATGCATGATATGAGATTGGGGTTCGACGTCTAGTGGTCCGCCTATCCACGGTTGGTTTTACAGTGGTCTCGTAGTGTTTCTTAAAGAGTCCTTGGCTATGCCGACTCGGGGACGCTTCGTATGTCATGTGCACTGCCTTGTACATGATGGTGCTGTACGATCGAGCCCGTGTGGGCCCCACCACGAAAACTTCGGACGAAATCTCTATCATATGTTTGTTCTGGCTTATTTTGCAAGCCAATCCTTTGTTTTTGTTTTGTTTTGTGGTATTCGAGTTGCTTCAATGCCAAGTGTTCATTCCATACCTTATCCTAAGCGGTGTTCCAATCCTTCTTGACCATCGAGATTGCCATCTTAATTCTATTTCCAACCAGTGCGTTTCTCTTCGAGATGATCCCATCATTCTTCCCATCCGCAAGATAAATTATAAGTTTTCTCAACGGTGTTTATTCCATCTGCCCCAAGTTGCCTTTGTTATTCCCGCCCTCCCACCCTCTTTGTTCAAGGACTCAGATTTCTTAATCATGTATCCATCTTATGGATGTGAAGTTTCTCCATTCTTTTCCATCAATGTTCTTATCTGGTGATTCTCAGGAAGATGCTCAGGAAGCTTCAAGTTTATCATTCTTCATTCTCGTATTCTTTTCCAATGGATTCAATTGAAGCTTTTAGTGTTGATTATAGCCCTTTCCTCCTTTCAAATGCTTTCTCATGCCGGTATATCTCTTAATCATTCCCCGCATGCTATTCAATTGTTCCGGAGTGCTGAAGATATCTCTGAAGTTTCGTGTTTCCACTCCGCATCAATTCTAACTATTTCGAGGATGTTACCTCATTCAAGCCATTTAATTCAACCGGTGCTATCTCCTTTTCAAGTAATCTTTTCAATGGTGTTTCTTTTGAGTGGGCCCTAACCCACAGGTCTTTTCCCAGGATCTTACCTGAATCTTCTAATTTTCCCGGAGCTTCTAAAATTCTTTTCATGTAAGAATGGGTTATCATCAGTCATATGTCTTTCTCCAAGATCTTTCAAATTCTTTTCATCGTTGGTTCAACCTTTCTAATTTTCATTCCGGAGTGCCTAAAAATTCATGGTGGTGTTTCTCGTCATCATTCTCAACATTTGAAGAACGAAGAAGAATTTCTCTTGAATCTTGGTCCGTTCTCTTGAAGATTCATGGTTCTATCTTGTTGCCATCCTCTCCAATTGTTTCCCATCGCGCAATTCTTTTCACCCATCCGGGGCAATTCATGAGTCTTCTCAACTTGATTCTCTGAAGGCCATCATTTCAGAAGATTTATTTGTTCTCAACATTCAGCTCTCGTTCTCCAAATCTTACCGGTGCATTGTTCAAATATCCTCTAATCAGTTCATGATATCTTCGTTTCACTTGTATCTAAATTCTTTCAAGTATCTTCGTTCATTTTCTAATTCTTCCTGGTGTTTCTTTATCTTTTCTTCGTTCATTTTCAATTCTTACGGTGGTTCATTCAAGAGTTCTCTTCCTTGGTTATCATATCAATTCATTCATTCTTTCCAAATCCTACCGGCGGATCGTTGAAGACTTTTCTCAACTTTGCGCTATATCTCTCTTAATCCTTTCTACGAGAATAAGTAGTATGCCAAATCTGTTGCTTGTCATCAATCTAAATTGGTGAAGGATGAGCATAATGTAATTCTTATTCTTGTTTCATCCAAGTGATCTAGTTTCTTCTTTCCAGTGGTTCATCAAAATTCTTGATTTCATTTGTTCATCTTTCTTTCCGGAGTTCCAAATTTTCTCGGTCATATCATTTCAAAGCTTCATCTTATCACTGCAAGGCTTCACCTTGTGTTGTCAACTTCTCTTTTCTTTCTACCATCCTTTTGTTTATCGGAGTTCTTCATGGAGGCTCTACATGGTGGTTTGTCAAGGATTCTTTTCATTCTTCAATTGTTCTTCAAGATTTCTCTCGAAGTTATGATCCGTCAAACCATACTTCAAAATAAACATGGTGCTCAACACATGTTTTGTTTTGAGGAGTTCAAGTATTCTTCATCTTGCATTCCAAAGTGCAATTCTTTCTACAATATCTTTTGAGGTGGTGTTATGTCATTCTTGACAATTTCCCTTCATGCTTCATGATTCACATGTTGTCAAGAATGAGGTATTTTAAATCCATCAATATCTTCATTGGAGTTATCTTGGGTTATATTTCACCTAAAGCTTTCCCTAAGGATTGTTGCTATTTATGGTGCTTATCAATGATCCAAGTTTTCTCCTATCCTCTTGGTGACTCCTATCCTCTTGGTGAAAGAAGTTTTCATCTCGTTGGTGTTATCAATTATATTAATTGTTTTGGTTAGTGGCAGAATTTCACCTCATGTTTTGAGATGTCTCCAGAAGCCCAGGAGGATCATATCCTTTCGTTGTTGGTTTTCCAACAACTCCGTTCTAACCTTCCTGCAAGGATACTTTCCAAATTTAGTTGTGGAAGGTGTTGTCATTTTCTTCTCCATTCTGTTATCACAATGATCTATCTTTTATTCTTTCTTCCGGAGCCATTGTGATGTTGCTCTCTTCACTCATCATCTCAAATTGTGAGAATCGGGTTCTTTTCGTGCTTATCCATTTAACCGGAGTGTTGTGATATCTTTCAAGTTCTTCTGATCTTATCAAGTTTTCCTTCTCGTTTCTACCGGAGTGCTGTCTGAATTCTTTTCGCCCTCATTCCTTCTCTATTTCGTATAAACCGGAGTGGTTTCAAAGAAATTCTCGTTCATTGATTTTTCCATTCATGTCTTGCAACCTACAAGGTTCTCGTGATGTTCGTTGTTCCTCTTTGCCAACAGAGTGTTTGCAATCTTGTTTGTCTCCGTTGTATTCTTTCTTTCAAGTTGTCCAACCTCTCAAGGTTCGTGGTTTCACTCGTTTGTCGAAGAAGCAACTTTCTTTTATCTCTTCCCTTTTTGTTTTCTCTCCGGTGTCATCCTAGATCTCGGGACGAGATCCTCTTGTAGTGGTGGAGTGTTGTAACGCCCCAAGACGGACGCTCCAGACGGCTTCCATGTTTTTCGTTGTTGTCATGTGTTTTGTTTGTTTGTTGCATTCATTATCGCATCATTCGCATTGCATCGGCACTCCGTTGCCATCGTGTTTTCAAAACTTGCATCCGCTCGTAGTTGCCACGTTTTCCCCTTTATTTCGTTGACCGTTCCGAGTCCCATCGGGTTTTCGCTTCCCTATTGTCCGTGACCGCCTTACCCCACCCCCTTTTGCGTGCATGTCCAAAACTTCCCCGAACTCAACCCGGACAGTTGTCCCCGTTGGGTCCGGATCATCTCCTAGTATCCCTAAGATATCTTCGTTTTATTTATTGGACTTCCTAACCTATTTATTTTGGTCCATCCGGTTACAAACGAAGGGACGAGATAACCCTACCCACACCCACCTACTATAAATAGCAGTGCAATCATCAGACAAATCACTAATTTCTAGGGATCCTCCTCCCCGCCGCCGGTCTCTGGGGCCCTCGGGATCCATCCCGAGCCAACCCGCAGCTGCCACTCCTCTCCTCGATCTCCCCTGTCCTCCAGATCATGCCTCAACCAACCTTCGCTCAGCCAGCTAGAGCTCGGTCCCAATTGGATCAAGGCCCTTCCTCCTCCCTCGTCTCAGCATGAGCCCGAGCTCCTCTTCCTGTCACTGCGCCAAGTCCCTCGCCCCGCCTCTACTTCCCTACTCCAAATCAAATGCCAAGTCGCCGCCCTGGAGCTTCTCCGCCGCCGGCGCCCTCCTCCAGCAAGGCCCTTGTCCCGCTCGTCTCCGACACCAGCGCCGTCCGCCCCGGCAACCTCGACGTCGAGCTCTAGCAGGAACTGCTTCGCGCGGCCCTGTGCCCGCGAGCGTCTGAGGCTGCGCCCTCCTCCTCGTCCAGCCCCTCCCCTTCGCCTGCATCTCCTCCGGCAGCGCCGCCGTGCCCGCACGCCTATGGCGAAGCTCCGGTGAGCCAAGCCGCGCCCGTGCCCCTGTTTCTTCCTTCCCCTTCACCTTCTATCTCTCACACGTCTCCCTCTCTCCATGATGCGTCCACGGGAGGAGCTTCACCCTCGCCGGAGTCCTTCTCCTCGCCGCTGCCTCCGCCAAAGCCCTCATCATCGGCCTCCCCTGCCTCGACCTGCTGTCGCGCCCCTTCTTCCTCTGCTTCGAGGACGAGCGCGCCGCCCTGCGTTGACCCGCGCCTCCCCATCTCGCTCGGTCCAACTGCGTGCCTAGCCTGCCCAAGAACCGGCCTCCTCCAGCCTTTGCATCAACCGGTTCAAGGCCCACTGGGTGAGGCTACACCCTAGCGCCCCGCCTCTATTTTTTTCCTTCTGTGGGCCAGTCAGTTTCGGTCTAGTGTAGTTTTTTTCCTGTCTGCGATTTTTGCTATTTATCCCAGGTTTTACAGTTTTACAGAAAAGTCCCTAGACTTCATGCATATAATAACTCATGAACCATGCATCATATTAAAATGATGTAAACATATAAAGTGCTTAGAATTTTCTCTAGTTTCATAATATTCTGCTCTCATCCATGTTTAAAATGTTTAAATTGTTGTTTGTTTAAATTTGCCAGAATGCCATGTTAAAATGATTTATTTCATAACTAAATAACCATAGCTCAGAATTAAATGTTCTTTATATGTAAATGGGGTAGAAAAATGCCTAGTTTAACATGGTGCACCTATCTTGCATGTTTAACAACAACAAAATATGATTTTAGGCAGAAGAGTACCAAATCCAAAATATGCATATGGGGATTTTCCGGAATTGTTGTTTTTTGTTTCCGGCCTCATTTAAATTGCCTAGATAGCTAGTTTTGTTATGCTTCACCCCTTGCCATGTTTAATAACATTTAATATTGTTGGGTACAAACAAGAGAGAACTAAATAATTGATGTGGTGTTTCGTCAATATGCAACTCGTTGCATATTGAGCTCCACTTAATTTGTAGTATTGTTTGTGCACTTTGCCATGCCATGCCGCTTTAAACCGGACATGCATCATACTTGTTTGTCCATCATGTCATGCTTATGCTTGTGTGTTTACCGTGTTGTTTCCTTCTTTCCGGTTGGCTTCTCTCGTTAGCTTCGGTTTTGTTCCGGAGTTGTGAGGATTTGTTCGACTACGTCCGTTTGTCTTCTTCATGGACTCGTTCTTCTTCCTAGCGGGATTTCAGGCAAGATGACCATACCCTCAAAATCACTTCTATCTTTGCTTGCTAGTTGTTCGCTCTTTTGCTATGCAGCGTTACCTACCACTTGCTATATCATGCCTCCCTTATTGCCATGTCAAGCCTCTAACCCACCTTTCCTATCAAACCGTTGTTTAGCTATGTTACCGCTTTTGCTCAGCCCCTCTTATAGCATTGCTAGTTGTAGGTGAAGATGAAGTTTGTTCCATGTTGGAACATGGATATGTTGGGATATCACAATATCTCTTATTTAATTAATGCATCTATATACTTGGTAAAGGGTGGAAGGCTTGGCCTTATGCCTGGTGTTTTGTTCCACTCTTGCCTCCCTAGTTTCCGTGATACCGGTGTTATGTTCCTTGATTTTGCGTTCCTTACGCGGTTGGGTGATTTATGGGACCCCCTTGACAGTTCGATTTGAATAAAACTCCTGCAGCAAGGCCCAACCTTGGTTTTACATTTGTCACCTAAGCCTTTTTCCCTTGGGTTCTGCTGACTCAAGGGTCATCTTTATTTTCAACCCCCGGGCCAGTGCTCCTTCGAGTGTTGGTCCAACCTGTCAGCCGGCGGTGGCCAACAGGGGCAACTTTGGGCACGCCTATAGGAAGCTTGGACAATCCGGTGTGCCCTGAGAACGAGATATGTGCAGCTCCTATCGGGATTTGTCGGCACATTCGGGCGGCTTTGCTGGTCTTGTTTTACCATTGTCGAAATGTCTTGTAAACCGGGATTCCGAGACTGATCGGGTCTTCCCAGGAGAAGGAATATCCCTCGTTGACCGTGAGAGCTTATGATGCGCTAAGTTGGGACACCCCTGCAGGGTATTATCTTTCGAAAGTCGTGCCCGCGGTTATGTGGCAGATGGGAATTTGTTAATATCCGGATGTAGAGAACTTGACACTCGACTTAATTAAAACGCATCAACCGCGTGTGTAGCCGTGATGGTCTCTTTTCGGCAGAGTCCGGGAAGAGAACACGGCTTTTGGGTTTTGTTTGACGTAAGTAGGAGTTCGGGATCACTTCTTGATCATTACTAGTTGACGACTGTTCCGTTGCTCCTCTTCTCGCTCTTATTTGCGTATGTTAGCCACCATATTTGCTTAGTGCTTGCTGCAGCTCCACCTCATTACCCCATCCTTTCCCATAAGCTTAAATAGTCTTGATCTCGCGGGTGTGAGATTGCTGAGTCCTCGTGACTCACGAGATACTTCCAATAGTTGCAGGTGTCGATGATACCAGTGTAGGTGATGCAACCGTGCTCAAGTGGGAGTTCGACGAGGAACTTGGTCGTTACTATGTTTCATTTCCTGATGATCAGTAGTGGAGCCCAGTTGGGACGATCAGGGATCTAGCATTTGGGGTTGTCTTCTTTTATTTTGGTTCCATAGTCGGACCTATGTGTGTACTCTGATTGATGTATGATTTATGTATGTATTGTGTGAAGTGGCGATTGTAAGCCAACTCTTTATCCCATTCTTGTTCATTACATGGGATTGTGTGAAGATGACCCTTCTTGCGACAAAACCACAATGCGGTTATGCCTCTAAGTCGTGCCTCGACATGTGGGAGATATAGCCGCATCGTGGGCGTTACATATACTATCTTCAGAAGTGCCAGACAAGCAAAAACCCTTGTTCATTCCGATACAATCCCACTCTCTTGCTTCTGCTCTTTTTACTGCATCAGGACAACAACGATTTAACTGTTACATGCTGCAGTAGTTTACCCCCTTTCCTCTGCATGACCTGTCTTTGCCACAGTAAATAGATGAAACCCACTAGCATGAGTAGGAGTTGTTTGAGCCCTGATGTGCCTACTCATTCATGCTTGTTGTCATGCTTGCTACTGCTTATAGTTGAGTCGGTCTGATTCATCGTGGATGAATTGGAATGTGGTGAACATGTCTCACTGTTGAGAGCTAAGTGTGTGAACACGATTTGGTAAAGGTAACGGTGAGAGGCCATGTAGGAGTACATGGTGGGTTGTCTCATTGAAACCGTCCTCAGGAACTGAGTTCTGTGTTTGTGATCCATGAACATTTACTACCACACATTGGGTTCCAGTAACTCGACCCCTCTCGGCTTATTAATCGCCTCGATCTCTGTCCAGGAGTTGCAACTAGTTTCTTGTGTTTGTAGGATATGTGTTGGGGGCCGTGCATAGCGCTGACTCTAGGGGTGGGCTATGATGCGGTAGAGACACGAGGCACGGTGTACCGGGACACCCGTTTGGTGCCTCGAGAATCCTGCTCTCATCATTTGGGGCCATGAGCGAAACCCCGGCCGGATCTCCTTGCGGATGGAACCAGAATAGGCGATAAACCTGGACTAGAGACTTGTGTGGTTAGTCAGGTTGTGACCGACACCCTCGCTGGGCTTCCGCTTGAAGGTTGCCGAGTACATGTTATGTAAACGACGATAAGTGGTGAGAGCGTGTGTGAAGAAGTACACCCCTGCAGGGTTAACATGATCTATTTGAATAGCTGCGTCCGCGGCAAAGGACTTCTGGGTTTCCTATACAGTTCATAGACAACTGAAAGTGGATACTCTAAAATGCGCAAGATAAGCGTGAGTGCTATGGATGGCATTCTCGTAGGGAGACGGGGGCGGATCCATAGTGGTGTATTGATTGGTGAATATGTGGACTCGTGTGCGCCATCCCAAAAGAGTTACTTGCAGTCATAGTTCGGGATAGCCACCGAGTCAAAGCTAGCATGCTGCAGTTAAACTCCACCACCCCTTTGTTGATACTGATGCATATGTAGCTAGTTCTGATGTAAGTCTTGATGGGTACATTTGTACTCACGTTTGCTTAATTTATGTTTTTGCAAATGGACTTTAGTCTCACTAGTAGTTCCGCGTGGACTTCGACGTTTAGCTTGTTACCTCAGCTACGATCTTGTGCCCTCGGCAGGGTCTTGTAAATAGTCAGGCTTCTCAGCCTTTTTCATTTTTAGTTGTCTGTACTTAGACAAGTTAAGCTTCCGCATGTGCTTTTTGCTTGTATGACTTGAATGTTGGGTCATCAGACCCATGTTTGTAATATCTGGCTCCTTGGAGCCTAATGAATAATACTTTGAGTCGTAGAGTTTTGTTGTGATGCCATGTTGTATTTGCACATATCAAGCATATTGTGTGTATGTTATTGAAATGCTTGGTATGTGTGGGAACCGACAACCTAGTTGTTTATTCTTGGTAGCCTCTCTTACTAGGAAATGTCTCCTAGTGCTTCCACTGAGCCATGGTAGTTTGCTGCTGCTCCGGAACACTTAGGCTGGCCGGCATGTGTCCTTCTTCGTTCCTGTGTCTGTCCCTTTGGGGAAATGTCACGCATTGTTCCTTTTTAAGTCCTTGTTGCTTGCTACGACTTGGGTTCATACGTTGATGACCAACACGTTCGTTGATGGGTCATGTATGCCCGTCCCTGTAAGTTAGTGCCACTTTGGATTCACGACTAGTCATGTCGGCCCGGGTTCTTTGTCATATGGATGCTAGCGAAACCTTCATATACGTGAGCCAAAAGGTGCAAACAGTCTCGGGCCAGGTAAGGTGGCACCCGTGGTAATACCGTGCGTGAGGCCGCAAAGTGATATGATGTGTTACATGCTAGATCAGGATCGGGGTCCTGACACATATATTTGAATTTAGCTCCAGTTCGTGTTTATTTGGATTTGCACGTTTTAGGTGCGCCCTAGTTTTTTTAATACTGATTTTGTGTGTGTGACTGAGAGAGAACATGTGTATGTGTCCATATGTGTGTTGTGGCGGAAGGGCAATGTGGAAACGGTGTGCGTGTGATAGAGACATAGAGAGGTGTGAATGCCAACACGTTGTGTATACATGAGAGAACAGTCTTCTATTTTACTTGTGTGTGTGTGTGAGAGAGAGAGAGAGCATCCGTAACACAACAACCATCTCTCTCGATTCGTCCCTCCTTCGCACGATCGCATGTAACACATGCATCAACGCACACATTTTGACACCCTCACCCGGCCCCTACCCACCTGAAGGCCCGCACATCGCTCTCTATCTCGCACGCACAATCTCTTCGTGAAAACCCTATTTAGCTTGTAGATTTCCGTCACACACACACACACATTTCTCTCCATAGGTTTGATTTCTCTCAATAACACACACACACACACACACACACACACCGCACACACACAACCCCTCCCCCGAGCACACAATTCATCCCCATCCAAGGTTATATGGCGACCACTCTCGCTTGTGCTTCTCTGCACCCCAACATGCACAACACCTCAATCTTCAAAGAGGGCATCAAGGAGATCGAAGACGGCGACCACACTGCACTAGAGAATGCGGGGCCATTTGGAAGCAGGGTGATGTGACGACGGCTGACTGACTCCTCCCCCCCATCTCTTTCCCGCACAAAATTACCAATCCCTCTTTCCCCCGCACAAAATGATCAATCCCTCAACCCATGACATCCTTCCCTCTCGTCCATGTTTTTCCAGCTCTCTCATCAAACCTGTTGTCTCTTCTCCTTCCATGTGTACAGAATCCTGATGCACACGCATCTCACGTATATTACATGTCTCCATCTTTCTCACAGACCTAACTTCTTCCTCTTTCTTTCTCTCTCTATCTCTCTCTCTATCTCGTTAGTTTTGTCTCCTACTCTCTCGTCCACATACATACAATCTTTCCTGCTCTATCTGCTCCATCTATGCAAGCTCTCTCTACACGTTTCTTTCCCACATTGGGATGTGTTCAAAATGTTGCTTTTATAATGGATGATGTAGAGGTATGGTTGGTTTTATTGCATCCTACAAAGTAATAACTATGAAATGCATTTAGATTCTCATTTGATTAGGATTGTGTGAGTGTGAGCATATTGTGAAGTACTATAGACCCCGTATACACCTTGGAATTCAACAATGATTGCAACTGTTGAATTGTATAGACCATTACATTCGAAGTCAGTAGCCTAATATATTTATTTCACAATTACAACAAATGATTAATTCAGTACAAACTAAGAAAACAAATGTGTACTCCCTCCGTTTTTATTTAAGTCCGCGTATTAGCATTGGTCAAAGTCAAGTTTTGTAAACTCTCAGAAAGTTTATAACAAAAAATATTAACATATACAATACAGTAACAAATAAATACCATTAGATTCATTATTGAATGTACTTTCACATCATACATATTTGTTATGGTAAATGTTTATATTTTTCTATAAACTTGGTCAAACTTTAGGAAGTTTGACTTCGGTCAAACCTAATATGCAAAGTTAATAAAAACAGAGGGAGTACTAGTAGTTACTAGTACTCTCACGAGTTGCTTAGCCCAATCACCCAGCACGCCACACGGGGAGTTCAGTGTCACAAAATTATGAGGTCAGCGGGAAAATCTCCCGCGACCCTGATTCGAGCAGTGCAAAGTTACCATCATAGCATTCGGAATAGGCCTACAGATGACGCTTGGTAGGGGGCTATTTTCGTAACTTCAGGTTCACCCTACCCAGCCAACCCCACCCCGGCACCCAAAGTAATACACCTGAATACTCCCCATTTTCTATACCCACCGCAAAATAGACATCTCCACGGCACCGCAGCCTTCGTGCTCCTCCCCTTCTACATTGGCCCACTCGTCCACCGCAGCGCATCTGCCTCATCGACTACCTCGTACGCCGCACTAGAGCCGGTCCACCGTCGTCGTCGTACACGGAGCCTCTTCCCCGGCACCGTCTTCCATGGTCTCGGATCTGCTTCCCGAAAGCCGACGCCAAGCGCAGAAGCACCACCGTCGTGGAAAATGAACTGACTCCCGTTGCCGACCATGATGCACAGAGGCCGCCGCGACCATCGTTCTCCTCCTCGATTGGTAATGTGTGTGTTGAATCACTTAGCAGTACATGTGCAGTTCCAATTTTGTTCATACCAACCCTTCAAATTTCCTGGTTGCTATTGTTCCCGTAAAATTAATTTGTTATAGCCTCCATTGTCCAACAGAATATCAACTTGTAATTGTGCATCGCTCCTGTATCGCGCTATGCTTGGGTAGGTTCTTCATCTGCAACCAGTAGTGTGGCAAATGATGAAAAGCTTTTTAGAATGCGCAAGATGCCCATGCGTTGCACGCATCAAGATGCATTTGTATGAGTAGTTTATCTTGAGAGAGAAATGGATGAACAAGGGAAGGCCTTATTTGCAAATCTGGAGAGGGGTGTGGGTATCTTTCTGCAACATTTCCTTAGTTTCCTTCCTATCCGTCGGATATAAATCAGACGGCCTATATTGCAGGATGGCAGGCACACCATCATCACCAACTCTATTTTTTAAAAGAAAAAACTAGCAAGATGCCCATGCGTTGCACGGAACGTCAAGATGCATTTGTATGAGTAGTTTATCTCATGGGAGAAAAGGATGAACGAGGGAAGGCCTTATTTGCAAATATGGAGAGTGGTGTGGGTATCTTTTTGCAAAATTACCATAGTTTCCTTCCTATCCGTCGGATATAAATCGGACGACCTATATTGCAGGATGGCAGGCACACCATCATCACCAACTCTGTTTTTATAAGAGTAGATAAAAAAAGAGTAGAGAGTAGAGAAGTAGAGATAAATATTAAATATAAAATAAATATAACAGTAGAGAAGAGAGTAGAGATAGCAGGGACGTCGGGAAAGGATCGCGCGCGCGGGAAAAATCGGCCGGGCGCGCGCTAGTTTTGGCGCGCGGCGTCCGGTGTGCTTTATAAAATCCAATGCCCTCCCACCGCTCTGTGCCTTGCCACCGCTCTCTCCCTGCTCTGTGCCTTGCCACCGCTCTCTCCCCGCTCTTTCTTGCCTCGCCGCCGCCACGCCACCATGCCGCCGCATCACCGGGAAACTTGGCGATACCGCGGCGTCCGCGTGCACCCCTCCGGCGGCTTCTCCACCGAGATCCGGTTCTGCGGGATGCGCCTCGGCCTCGGCAATTTCGACACTGCCAACGAGGCCGCCCGCACGTACGACGCGGTGGTGGGAGCGGGCACAGGAGCTCGCGCCTCTACCGTGGCTTATCACTGACGAGGATCGTCGCGACAACCGGAGGCGGGAGCATCATCTCAGCATCGCCGAGATGGACGAGGAGGTCATGGCGCTGTGGCGCCAATGCTTCCCCCAGGACATCATCAACGAGCGCGAGTTCTACACGCAAAGGAGGGCGGAGAGGGAGAAGAGGAGGGCGGAGCAAGCCGCCTATCGCGAGGACAAGCGTATGCGAAAAGCGGACGCTCAATTCAACATGAGGCTAGGAGCAGCGTCGCCCTGCGAATCCGACGACGATCGGTATCTTCACGCCTACATTGAGACATCGGAGGAGGACATCATCGAGGAGGAGTCGGACGACGAGGAGTAGTTGAACTATCTATTTTTTTACCTATCTATGCTATATCTATGCTGAGAACTATCCTCTACTCTCTAGTCTCTACTCTCCATCACTACTTCTCGATCTCAGCACTATAAATGCTTTTTAATAGCGCCACGCGTTGCGCTTCTGTTGGAGATGCTCTAACATGGCAGAGGAGTGCTTTAATGTTGCCCACAAGATGCGTGAGTATTACTATTAGTAGTATATTTTTCTTGCCATGTTGAGATTTTAAAACCACGAGTGTGAACATCCAGAGGAGCAATGAAGACCAAACACGGGATATTGGGGACATCTTCAAGGACCATGGCAAGTTAAAGAGGAGTTGCACCGAACCTGTAAAATGAGCTTTGGTAAGTAACATCCTTTCAATTACTATCGTTTAGCCTCCTGTTCTTCGATGTGTATATGTTGTAGTTTCTGTTTCTCTTAGCCTCGTGTTCTTCGATGTGTAATAAGAAGATTCTTAATCGTCCTAATGCTTTCGTTTTTAGCTTGATGTAGGAAGTGGGTGTTCTGACCTTGTAGTCTGTTTTTATATTTTTCCTTTTGAATTCACTTCTGCGAGCCCTATTTATCTGGCTTCTACTAAATGGATCTGGGTTGCTCTGAGTATTGATCTAAAAAAGAAGTAACTTCATGTAAGGATGCAGTTCCTGCGAGGAGGGAAGTATGGTCAACCTCGAGATCATGTTTCCAAAATGAGGCTGGATTACACACAAGGTGCCAGTTCCCTAATGATGCTGGATTAGACACAAGGTGCAAATTCCCAGATGATGCTGGATTACACACAAGGCAGGTGGAGTTGTCAGTTGTTCATGTCCTCGTGGCTCTAGTAAAGGCTGAAAGAAAGCATGCAGCAGCCCTTGAGAATGTAGTGAGTTCCTAAAGAAGCGAAAAGAGCAATCATATGCTCTCTTCACCCAAGCCAAAGAAGAGATGGAAGAAGACAGAAATAAGCTAGCAGAGGCAGAGCAGGCTAGGCGTCTCCTGCTATCTAAAACTGTTGTCAATACAAAATTTCCTTCATAATAGCTAGGTTCAAATGTTTATCCAGTCAGCATGCCTGTTGTGATGTTCGTGCATCTATGATGTGGCACAAAATATTTTTTCGGGTCATGTAATAACAGCAATTACTTTCCAAACAATAACACACGAAACATTGGACATGGCATAGTTCACGCGCAAGCCCGACATTCCAAGTTCAACTTCCACATCAAACTCATGTTCACAGATATCTGCACACTCATAGATAATGTCCACAACCATGATTCACTTCAAAGCAAAAAAAAAGTGAGGAGAGTTACAAATAAAGAAAAACCTCTAGTTCCTTCTACCACTGCGAGCACAACAAGTCAAAACCATGCGTAATTAATTATATTTTGGTCATTTTTTGTGTTCTAAAATGCCGGCCGGCTAATGGAAGGACGTGTTGCTGGCACACGCACGGATTCAATGAAGGCAGGCGGGGCAGTCTGAAGCCAGTTGCATGCGGCGAGGAGGCGTGTTCAGCCGGGGCTGCAGCGAGTGGGGCCCTCTTGGCTGGCGCGCTGGTTCAATGCCTACGCTATGAGAGGTCGCATGCGTGTCAGAGCAATCACTCCCTCCAGTCCTTTTTTGTTTGTGTATAAAAAAATTTCGTTTTCCATTCACATTTTACAAGTAAAATTCATGGACAAACTTTGACCCAAACTACGATGGGGACTAGGAAACTGGAACGGAGGTAGTAGTTTTTTTATCAAAGAAGGGTTTCCCCCTTCTGCTTTTCATTACTAAAAACCAACATCTAAACCATAGTATTTGCCCTAGAACTACCAGGTTCAACATCTCGCAACGTAAACCCATACAACCATACGCCAAGGAGGTAGTAGTGATGAATTCCATTTTCGCTCCATACCAATCGTCCTAAAAACTACTTAGTACTTATAACGTGCCACTGAATATCGGAACTCTTACGCCGCTAAAAAATGATATTTCAAACGTGGCTACTCGATGTGTGGCAACTGGCGAGCCACCGCCTCCAGGTCGTTCACCTGTGGCCCCGACCATCACCTCCTACGGATCAAATTATCACGCGAGATGACTATTCCTACAAAGGTGCGCTCCACCACGTAGCCAGTACCCGCGCATGCAGCAATCGTGCACCTAGGGTTTTAGGATTTATTTGTTAACGGTGCCTTTACGTAACTCTCATGTGTGCAAGACAGCGAGAGACCAACTACGTGCGTGCTCCTCTTCTTCTCTTCGTATATGTACTCCACCGTTTGTCTGGTGTCCAAAAAATTATACAGTGGTAATAACTACTCCGTCCGTTCCATAATGTAGTGCCTATAGATTTTTTGAAAAGTCAAACCTCACAAACTTTTACCAAGTTTGTGGAGAAAAATATTTACATCTAGAGTGCAGAACATATATCACTAGATTCATCATATGATGTAGTTTCGCATTATATATTTTTGCTATTGTAGATATAAATATTTTTCTCTACAAACTAGGTCAAAGTTTGCAAAGTTTGATTTCTTAAAAAATCTATAGGCACTACATTGTGGAACGATGCATTGCCACACGATCAAAGTTGATTAATACATATTCATCGATTTGATAAAAAAAAGAGTCTAGTTTTGAAATACGTATATCACTAAAAATATGTTATGTTTCACTCAAAATATATTCCTTTGGCGGTTTTGATGAGATAAGGGAGGAATGTTGTTGGTTTCAAGATTCGAGAAGTGGTATATGTCTAATTTCTACTCTTACTAGCAAGATGCCCGTGCGTTGCACGGAACATCAAGATCTTGTGGGAGAAAAGGATGAACGAGGGAAGGCCTTATCTGCAAATGTGGAGAGGAGTGCGGGTAAATTGCCATAGTTTCTTTCCTATCCGTTAGATATAGATCGGACGGCCTATATTGCAGGATGGCAGGCACACCATCATCAATGACTATGCTTTTTATAAGAGTAGAGATAAAAACAGAGTTGGTGATGATGGTGTGCCTGACATCCTGCAATATGGGTCGTCCGATTTATATCTAGCGGATAGGAAGGAAACTATGGCAATTTTTCCAAAAGATACCCACACCCCTGTCCACATTTGCAAATAAGGCCTTCCCTCGTTCATCCTTTTCTCCCACAAGATAAACTACTCATACAAATGCATCTTGATGTTCCGTGCAACACATGGGCATCTTGCTAGTTGTTGCAAAAGGCCCATGTGTGTGTGAGAGAGAGGGAGAGAGGAGGAGGACGGAGTGCATGTGTGACAAAGACAAAAAGAGTGTGTGTGCGAGACGTATCAGCTTAAAATGAGGTGATAGTGTGTGTGTGCACGATCGAGAGGGCGTGTCTCAAGAAGGGAAGAAAAAACTACATAGATACAAGGAGCGCGAGAGAGACATGTATGCGATAGTGGAAGCACGAGTGTGCGGGTGTATAAACCTATCTAGAGGCTAGTCGATAAATGTTTGTGAGAGAAATACGAGTCGGGGGTGCGAAAGCGAGAGTTTTGTGTGTGTGAGAGAGAGACGGTAGTCGGGAAGGGGAGTGGAAGCAGGAGTTGTGTGTGTGTGTGAGAGAGGGGGGAGTTTGTCTGATCGGTAAACAAATGAATAATGTCAGTTTTATAACTGGGATGGAGACGGAAAGGAGACCGCAACAAATGTTGTGTCTGCAGGAGAGAGTAATTTTAGTGGTATGAGTCATATCTAGAGGCATATAGGGTGTGTGAGAGAGCCCCATAGAGAGAAAGACAAAGTGAAAGACGAGTGAGACTATCTGTGTGGCGGTGAAAAGAAAGCTTAGGTACCTAGTGATACCAGAGAACAGTAGAGACGTGAGAGACAATGAAAACCGTGTAATGTATAACGATAAGGAGAGTGTGACACTTCTCAAGGGAGACGTCGAGAGACCATGTTTGCGAAGATAGGAGAAACATGAAGTGAGCGTGCAGGTGAGCTGGAGAAAAGAGAGCGATAGCTACATGAAGGAGCATGCATGGGAGAGAGATGGGCATGCAAGGAGTCAACATAAAAGGGATTCAAATATTTGAATTCGAGACGATGATACGTGTAATTCAAACTCGAACCAAAATTGATCTATCAAACATGCATACTCATATGAATTCACGCGCATCTATGTTATTTAATATGTAGATATTAGTGATCCATACATTTTAGTAGAACATAATTTGATTTAAATTTTTTGAATTCAACCTTATGATTTTGAGATCATTGTATTTGTAAATCATATTATACATATAAAGGAGCAGAATTCTTTGTTGTGCTTCTGAAAGTATACATATATAAAATGATGTATATAGAATTTTATTCCAATCGAAAATGGATCCTGCCCGAACAAAAATCGAATACAAACTGGATTCGAATTAAGTTGGCACAGTAAACGTGCACTCTTGCTCTGCAAAAATTTGAACGAAGCGGGGAAAGTCGTAGTAACCGTCCGAAACCAAAATCTACGAGATGGAAATTACTGCCTATCCCTGCCATGTAGTAACTGGATTCGAATTAAGTTGGCACGGTATAGCACCTCGTTGTTCCAGTGATCTTCGGTCCTATGGGAATGCATTGTGGAGCAGTTATTAGATGATGGGTTGCTAGAGTGACAGAAGCTTAAACCCTAGTTTATGTGCTACTTCGTAAGGGGCCGATTTGGATCCAAAAGTTTAATGCTATGGTTATATTTTATCTTAATACTTTTCTCGTAGTTGCGGATGCTTGCGAGGGGGTTAATCATAAGTGGGAGGTTTGTTCAAGTAAGAACAACAACCAAGCACGGGTCCACCCACATATCAAAATATCAAAGTAGCGAACGCGAATCAAATCAACATGATGAAAGTGACAAGATGAAATTCTCGTGTGCCCTCAAGAATACGTTGCTTATTATAAGAGACCGAATTTTGCCTATCCTTTTCCACTAAAGGATTGGGATACCTTTCTTCACTTTCTTTACCATTATTTTTACTTGTTTGTTACAAATTATCTTGCTATCAAACTACCTGTTACCGACTATTTCAGTGCTTGCAGAAAATACCTTGCTGAAAACCACTTGTCATTTCCTTCTGCTCCTCGTTGGTTTTGACAATCTTAGTTATCAAAAGGACTAAAATTTATCCCCTATACTTGTGGGTCATCAAGACTCTTTTCTGGTGCCATTGCGGGGGGGGGGGGTGAAGCACTCTCTCGAAAATCTTACTAATCGTAAGTGGAAATTGGTAAGGAAATATTTATACTACGTGCTGAAATTTATCGTCATTTGTTACTATGGAAGATAATCCTTCGAGGTGTTTGTTTGAGGTATCTTCACCTTGTCCAGAAACACAAAGAGTTGCCCTCAGCCTACTGCACCTACTGAAAATATTGGTCATGAAATTCCTTCGGGTATGATAAACAACTGCTAGCTAATCCTTATGCAGGAGATGGAATAGAACATCCTGATATGCATCTAATACATGTGGATGAAATTTGTGGATTATTTAAGCTTGCAGGTTTACCTAGAGATGAAGTTAAGAAGAAGGTTTCCCTTTATCTTTGAAGGAAAATCATTGACATGGTATAGGCTATGCGATCATATTGGATCTTGGAACTGGAATCGATTGAAATTGGAATTTCACCAAAAATTTATCCTATGCATCTAGTTCATCATCGAATATATATATATATATATATATATATATATATATAAATTTTGGTCTCGTGCAGGAGAAACTATTTCTCTAGCTTGGGGGAGGCTTAAGTCAATGATTTATTCATGCCCCAATCATGAGCTCCTGAGAGAAATTACTATTCAGAACTTTTATGCTCGGCTTTCTCGTGATGATCAATCCATGCTCGATACTTCTAGTACTGGTTCTTTTATGAAGAAGACTATTGAATTCAGGTGGGATCTTTTAGGAAGAATTAAATGCAACTATGAAGATTGGGAATTCGATAAGGTAAACAGTTAGGTACAAAGCTTGAGTTTGATTGTGTTAAATCTTTTATGAATACCGATGCTTTTCCGAAGTTTAGCGCTAAATATGGACTTGACTCTGAGATCATAGCCTCTTTTGGTGAATCTTTTGCTACTCATGTTGATATCCCTAAGGAGAAGTGGTTTAAATATCATCCCCCTATTAAATAAGAGATTAAAGAACCGGCTAAAGCTATAGATGAAACTATCATTTACAATGTTGGTCTGGTTCTGCCTACTGCTTATATTGGAAAACCACCTTTCCCTGTTAGGATAAAGGAACATGCTAAGGTATCAACTGTGGTTCGCAAAAGTAATATTAAAGCACCTAAACCCTCTGAGCAAATCAAAGTGGAACCTAGTGTTGCTTTGGTTAATGATCTCCTAGTAGAAAATATTGATGAGCATATTATTTATTTCTGTGATGAAGCTGCTAGCATTGCCAAACCCAATGAAAAAGATAAACATAGACATGTTGTTGGCATGCCTGTTTATGTGATGTGATTTCTAGTGTGAGTGCTATTCCTTTTACGTTACATGAAGAAATTATGGATGATATAGCACCCGCTGAAATAGAAGACCTAGATTTTACTATTAAACTTGCTAATAGAGACACCATCACACCACTTGGGATTGTTAGAGATGTTGAAGTCTTGTGTGGGAAAATAAAATACCCTATTGAATTTCTAGTTCTTGGTTCACCACAAGATGACTTTTGTCCCATTATCTTTGGTAGATCTTTCTTGTACATTGTGAATGCTAAATAGATCGTGAGAAAGAAACTGTCAGTGTTAGATTTGGTGATGAGTCTCATGAGTTTAATTTCTCTAAGTTTAGTAGACAACCTCATCAGAAGGAATTACCTAGTAAGGATGAAATAATTGGTCTTGCTTATATTGCTATGCTTCCTACTGATGCACCAGAACAATATTTGCTAGACCATGAAAATGATATGCACTTGCATGAAACAAATGAAATAGATAAAATATTCGTTGAACAACAACCTCTGATTAAACACAATTTTCCTATTGAAACTCTAGGAGGTCCTCCTCCACCTAAAGGTGATGCTGTGTTTGAATTGAATCAATTGCCAGACACTTTGAAGTATGCTTATCTTGATGAGAAAAAGATATATCCTAATATTATTAGTGTTAACCTTTCAAAACATGAAGAAGAAAGATTGCTGAAAATTCCGAAGAAGCACCGAGCTGCTATTGGAAATACTCTTGATGATCTTAAGGGCATTAGTACTACTCTATGTCAGCACAAGATTAATATGGGGCCTGATGCTAAACCCGTTGTTGATCTCCAATGACGTTTGAATACTAACAGGAAGGAAGTAGTAAGAACTGAAATACTAAAGCTTCTGGAAGCAGGTATAATTTGTCCCATAGCTAATAGTTGATGGGTAAGTCCTGTTTATTGTGTCCCTAAGAGGGGAGGTATTACAGTTGTTCCTAATGATAAAAATGAACTCATGCCACAGAGATTTGTTAATGGTTATAGAATGGTAATTGATTTTAGAAAATTAAATAAAGCTACTAGAAAAGATCATTATCCTCTTCCTTTTATTGATCAAATACTAGAAAGATTGTCTAAGCACACACACTTTTGTTTTCTTGATGGTTATTCTGGTCTTTCTCAAATACCTGTTTCACAACCTGATCAAGAGAAAACCACATTTACTTGTCCTTTTGGAACTTATGCTTACAGACGTATGCCTTTTTGTTCATGCAATGCACCTACTACCTTTCAAAGATGTATGAATGCTATATTTTCTAATTTATTTTTGAAAAGATTATTGAGGTTTTCCTGGATGATTTTTCATTTCCGAAACTTCTTTATATGATTGCTTGAGCAACCTTGATCGAGTTTTGCAGACATGTGAACAAACTGATCTTGTCTTGAATTGGGAGAAGTGCCACTTTATGGTTAATGAAGGTATTGTCTTGGGGCATTAAATTCCTAATGAGTTATTGAGGTACATAAAGATAAAGTTGATGCAATTGAGAAAATGCCATGTCCAAAGATATTAGAGGTATTCATAGTTTCCTTGGTCATGCTGGTTTCTATAGGAGGTTTACTAAAGACTTCTCTAAAATTTCTAGGCCTCTTACAAATCTTTTACAAAAGGATGTTCCATTTGTTTTTGATGATGATTGTGTAGAAGCCTTTGAAACACTTAAGAAAGCCTTAACTTCTGCACCTATAGTTCAACCACCTGATTGGAACTTGCCTTTGAAATTATGTGTGATGCTAGTGATTATGTTGTTGGTGCTGTTCTAGGACAAAGAGTTGATAAAAAGTTCAATGTTATCCATTATGCTAGCAAAACTCTAGACAGTGCCCAAAGAAATTATGCTACTACTAAAAAAGAATTTTTAGCAGTTGTGTTTGCTTGTGATAAATTCAGATCTTACATTATTGATTCCAAAGTGATTGTTCACACTGATCATGTTGCTATAAATATCTTATGGAAAAGAAAGATGCTAAACATAGACTCAGTATGTGGGTTCTCTTGCTTCAAGAATTTGATTTACATATCACTGATAGGAAAGGAGCTGAGAACCCCGTAGCTGATAACTTGTCTAGGTTAGAAAATATTCTTGATGACCCACTACATATTAACGATAGTTTTCCTGATGAAGAAGTAGCTGCAATAAACATTTCTCATAATAACCCTTGGTATGCTGATTATGCTAATTATATTAATTGTTGCTAAATTTATACAACCTAGTTTCACATACCAACAAAAGAATTTTTTTTGCTATGGTTTAAGACATTACTTTTGGGATGACCCACATCTTTATAAAGAAGGAGTAGATGGTATTATTAGACGTTGTGTAACTGAGCATGAACAGGAACAAATCCTACGGAAATGTCACTCTGAAGCTTATGGAGGACATCATGCAGGAGATAGAACTGATCACAAGGTATTGCAATCTGGTTTTTATTGGCCAACTCTCTTCAAGGATGCCCGTAAGTTTGTTTTATCTTGTGATGAATGTGAAACGATAGGTAATATTGGTAAGCGTCAGGAAAATGCCTATGAATTATTCACTTGTTGTTCAACCATTTGATGTTTGTTGTTTTGATTATATGGGACCTTTTCCTTCCTCTAATGGGTATATACATATTTTGGTTGCTGTTGATTATGTTACTAAGTAGGTAGAATCTATTCCAACTAGTAGTGTTGATCATAACATTTCAATTAAAATGCTAAGAGAAGTTATTTTCCCAAGGTTTGGAGTCCCTAGATATTTAATGACTGATGGTGGTTCACACTTTATTCATGGTGCTTTCTGTAAAATGCTTGCTAAATATGATGTTAACCATAGAATTGCTTCACCCTATCATCCTCAATCTAGTGGTAAAGTTGAACTTAGCAATAGAGAAGTAAAATAAATATTACTAAAAAACTATGAATAGCTCCCGAAAGAATTGGTCTAAGAAATTAGAGGATGCACTTTGGGCCTACAGAACAGCTTACAAAAATCCTATGGGTATGTCTCCATATAAAATGGTTTATGGAAAATCTAGTCATTTGCTTCTTAAGTTAGAACATAAAGCGTATTGGGCAATCAAAGAACTCAATTGGGATGTCAAACTTGCCGATGAAAAGAGGTTATTTGATATTAGCTCACTAGATTAATGGAGAACCCAAGCTTATGAAAATGCCAAATTATTCAAAGAAAAAGTTAAAAGGTGGCATGACAAAATAATCCAAAAGCGGGAATTCAAAGTTGGTGAACATATTCTTTTGTCCAACTCTTGTTTTAGATTATTTGCAGGAAAACTTCTTTCCAAATGGGAAGGACCTTATATTATGGAAGAGGTTTATCGTTCTGGAGCCATTAAGATCAATAATACCGAAGGCACTAATCCAAAGGTGGTTAATGGGTAAAGAATTAAGCACTATATCTAAGGTATGGCTATTAATGTTGAAACCAATATTATGCAGACCATGACACCGGAGGAACACATAAAAGAAACCTTCCAGAACCCTGAAAAAAGGAGGTATGTGATACGATAAGTAAACGGACTCCGAAAAATCCGCAAAAATATTTGCTGACAGGTTTGGAATATTAAAAAAATAGGAAAAATAAGAAACAACCAGAGAGGCAACCGAGCTGGGCACGATACACCAAGGCGCACCTGCCCTTCCTGGGGCACCCTGGTGGGTTGTGCTCCCCTCGGGAACCTTCCCGACTCCGTTTTCCTTTAGTTTGCTTGTTTCCCAAGATAAAAATATCTTTATATATACCCGCAGACGATTTGACTATCGCATCACAGAGAAATCTTTTGTTCTTGTTTCGTGTTGTTTTCTGTCAGATCTATCAAGCCAAGCATCATGTCTTCTCCCTCCTCCAACAATGAAGAAGGCAGATTCTTGGTTGCTGCCTGTGGAATTAATGGGAGAAGGAATTGAGGTGGTTGCCATGCAGGAAGACGAAGGAAATTCTCTTGGAGTTCACCCTCTGGCTTACGAGAGTGGCACACTGGCTGGCATCTCCACTCGTCCTAATCCCCACCAAGCCATGACATAAACAAACAATCTAGAGAGCACTAGTACGCGTCGGTGATATACAAACGGTTTTTAACCCCTTTCCGCGACAATGTTCGGAACCGTCGCCAAGTGAGTGACGGTGATAGGGGGTCCTTGCCACATGCCTCAGAAACCGTCGGGGATATTCCCTCCCGGCACACACGCTCGGCAAAATGAGGTCATGTGCGACCGACAAGCGCTCAAATACAGAAATACGTACATTAGAGCTAAAAAATACAATTATATAGGCGAAATTGTTTTCGGTCGCAAGTACATCCCAAACAGTCAGTCCCCGCTAAATGTTTCCGTCCATATGTACATCCCACATAGTCGCTCCATGGAAAACGTTTCCGTTCACAGGTACATCACACACAATTTTCCCCGTTAAATTGTTTGTGATAGTGTTGCCATTGCACACAATATTAACCATTTGATCATTTGCGTTATTGAATGCATCACACACGGTGCATAGAAGAAACTGTGTGGCAAAGGCTATCCATCACACACAGTTTTTATGTGGTAAACGTTTGCGCAAGGTGGCCTAACGCAAACATTTTTCAAGAGGATGTCGTGTGTGCAGTGGAGATTGATCGCAGACGTACTGGATCCTAGAAACGTTTCTGATCTCCACGTCTATTGCAGACCTTTCGCTTTCGTAAACCGTGTGAAGTGTAATCCCTAATTAAGCCGTAATTTAAAAATCACATGTTTTGAATTTGAAAGTAGGCAATCATTTATTTCATATCCAACCATGTTTATTACAAATATAGGTTCAACTACCAATGCATAATTCGATGCACATGTACATATACTGAAGAACTACACAAGCACCAAGTAAAGAATGATGAACCACAGTTGTACTAAAGACTGTAAAGAGAGAGGCGAAAGACATTCTGGTTGCTGGAGAAGGTGAAGCGGAATGCCCATATTGTGCCCTCCTCCATGCGTAATGCGCGCACGACTCTAGGCCAACCCCTTGTGAGGGCTGCCCGTCCATCCTTCACTGTCTTCATTACGACTTCTCGGTGCTCATTGCAGTCTGGATGAAATACTTTAACCTTCATTGCGTGTCCTCCAATCATGTACTTTGCGAGGTAATCTTGAGTGAATTGCTTCGGGAACCACTGCAAACGAAAAAGATTCAAACATTGTTGTCTAACAACTCATTAGGGGCAGTAAAAATAGAAGGCTGCAGAGTTTGTAGTTACCATCCTACAGCTCACTGTTGTGTTGGATAGAGCATAAACAAACAATTTGCTTGCCACCATTCGTATCCTTTTGCTTATAATCCTTATCAGTTTCCTCACTTGATGCTTGTTCATGAATATCTCATTGCCCCATACGCAAAAAGGGTCGATGCGTGGATCCTTGCCAAGGGCGTATGTACCTACAAGCAACAAGTTAATATTAGAAGCTAACAAGTGTCAAGGCCTGGATCTATATGCACTACATTATGGAATGATGGGGGAGTACAAGCCGATGGATGAAGCTAACCTCGGCGGAAAATGGTGGCCACTCCCGTTGTTGTCCTGCATTAGTAGTGGAAAGGCATGATAAGTAAAGAAACCTTAACATCAAACAAATATAGCAAAGGTAAACAACATCATCTCCAAATGATAGCTTGAATGTGTTGGTTTCAGCCTGTTGTTAAAGCAGATATAAAATGGAAGGCAATGTTACCGACAACATGCTTAACAGCCAGCAAATATTGCAATTCAAACTGGTATTGTTGAAAATGAATAGAACGTAGGTAATGCTTAAACATCACACTGGATAAATGTGTAAAACTGAAATAAAGGGCATGTGTTAACTACACCAGGAATAACTGGAACCAAATATAGCCGTTCAAACTGGTATTGATGTAGTCGAGCGGCACAGTTCCGACTTGCACATAATGAAGAACACATTGTGAATGACTGAAATAAACAAGGCATAAATGACCAGTATAACAACCAAATATAGCCATAGAAAACTGGACAGAGTCTCACTGCAACCAACCTAACAAGCAAATATAGATAAATAGGGCATTCGCTTGAAAACTGGACAAATGCTCACTGCAACCAACCTAACAAGCAGATACAGTTAAATAAGGCATCTGCTTGATAACTGGACACATGCTAAAAAAAGCAACCTAATAACCAAATATAGATAAACAAGGCATCTGCTTGATAACTGGAGAAATGCTCACCGCAACCAAACTAAGAACCAAATACATATAAACAAGGCATCTGCTCGATAACTGAAAAAATGCTCACTCCAACCAACCTAACAACCAAATACAGATAAACAAGGCATCTACTCACTATAAACAACCAAATATAGCCATTCGTGAAACTAAAGTGGACAATTCATACTTAAACATCACATAGCCCTATTGAACAATACATTTTTGAATAACTGAATTAATTAAACACGCACAGTTAAAGCACCACACGGTAAATGCTACTACAACAAAGGGTATGAGTTAGCAAGCTAGAAAAGGTAAGATTTGCAGATAGAATGTTGGCTCACATTTCATGGACGGGATCCTTCCAGTTGGAAGAGTACAGACCCATGGTGCGCTCTCTGATGTCACAGATGGGCTGTTTCACCTTGGAAGAACCTTCGTGGGTGCCCTCCTCGTGGTTGTGGTCATGGTCGATGAGATCTAATTTGGCAATCGAGGTCCCAAGCCACCGCTGTAGAACGTGTCCTTCAGAAATGACAAAATGGGCTCGATGGCGTATAAAGCTCGCAAATCCTTGACCGCTTGGCGGAGGAGATCAGCGGCAGGGCCGTCGAAGAGATCGACGGCGGTTGAACCAGAGGGGTTGGGGATGGACCACTTAACCTGTGACATGGCCTGCGTGAAGCCGTCGCTGCGGACGAGCTTGATGTCGTAGCCAGCTTTCCCGAGATACAGTAATACGCTAGCCCACTGACATGAAGCCTTCGGCATGGCAACGTAGTAAACGTCTTCGTCGGCTTCCGCGGCGACGTGTTGCTCCGAGATCGACAAGTCGGGGCAAACATCGGCCACCTCGCCAACGTCCGCCGGAGAGGCCATGATAAACCTCTTCTTGGCCGAACGCTCGTTGGGCTCCCCGGGATACATGGTCTAAAAACTCAGGGGAGTGGGGCGACGGTATGGGAATCGCTGGTTAACCTGAACTTTATTATCTAAGCTAGGTGGAACGGGACCGACAGGGGTTGGCGACGGCGGCAGCGCCCGCGAGCTAGGGTTCGAGGGGGGAGGGGAGGCTGGGGGACTCTGGAGGGGGGGTGTTTGAGGATACGCCATGGCTACTAAAAATTTTAGTAATGGTGGGTGGAGATGGTGGTGGACGAGGGAGGGCGATGGTTCAAATGCCTCGGCTACTGCAATTTTACTATATGGTCGGTGCTGGAGGAGTGTAGGCGACGGTAGAAGTACGGTGGCTACAAAAATTTGGGTAAAGGAATTGATGCGGGGCGGGAGTGCCCAAGATCGCGCACGGTCCAATAACAATATGCGTGTATGATAATACGGAAAAGTCGCGTAGAACCGCTGATTTTTGCAATGCTCAAGGCGGGTAGTTTGTTTTTATATTTCTAGCTAGCTGGTCTATCGCACATGGTTCGTCCTTATTTCCAAATAAACTTACCCGCCTTTAGCTTGCACAGGTGGTGGTTTCACAACGCACTTGCATCGCACACGGTTAAGCCAGTACCTCCACCCTTTGCTCACTCTTGAGTGGTCATGGTGATTTTACAGCGCGCTTGCATCGTACACGGTTGAGCCAGTACCTCCACCATTGCTCGCGCTTGCGCAGGCATGGTGATTCATAGCGCACTTGTATCGCACGCGGTTAAGATATTATACCCGTGTCCGTTGAGCGTCTTCAGAGTCTTTGCAGCAAAAAATAATGTTAGAGAGGGTCAGAAGACAGCCACACGAGCATGTGGCCCAAATATATATGAGTGAAAAGGGTGGTGTGTGATGTCCAAAATTCCAAAGCGCAACTTTGATCGCGCGGGCCCACGGTTGGGCGCGTCGTCGAAGATTGATGAGAGGGGCCAGAAGTCAAGAACCACCTGGAAGTGGCCAAATATATGTAGGAATATTGGGGATGTTTAAAACTTTAAATACACAATGCATAACTTTGGTGGCACCTTCCTCGCAAACCCGAAAGCACCCTTGGATATATATCTATATATATATATATATATATAATGACATAATGTCGTACCAAGCTAGGATACTTGGCCCACCACCTCCCACTTCGTGTCAGCGGGGCGGATGCACGTAATGATCGATACTTTGGTCATACATGCATGTCTCCATGACACACCATAAGGTGGACCAATGAATCTATCGTTTGGTCAAATGACAGTTGTTGTTGTCGATAAACCGCTTGGGCCAATAGATTGAACCATAATAAAAATCGCACGAGAGGGACCACAAAACCAGCACCTCTTGCATGCGGCCCAAAATGATGTACGTTGGGAAGGGGTGATGTGTGTTTTAAATATAGAATAATGTAAAATTTAGATGTGGTGCCTACCTCTCGATACAGACAACAACCATGAAGGCAAGGTAGTTAAGGACGAGATACGCAGGGTATGATGTAGGTCGAACTCAGCAATCCGCATGAGCTCGAGCTTTGGTTGAGCGACATGTGACAGTGACCGGCCCTAACACGAAGTAGGAGGAATCCATTCATGGCCAACACATACCTCTCATTATCGGTCAAAGGGATGATATATATACACTCGGGGAGCCCACAGATATGCGTGTCATCACAAAAAACCGCACAAGGGAGACGTGGTCGATCAGAAGGCCCCGTATACACTGCATGCGGCCCGAAAATATGTATGTGTATGTTGGTGTGTGATGTGTTTAAATCCCAAATGCACAAGTTGGATGGGCCACCAACTACATTACAAACCGAACACTTTACCCGACTCCAAGCCTAGTTCAATATGTACGATGTTAGTTTCCCAACTTCGAGGCGACGGCAGGGGGGTCGTCCCATGCATGTGCGCAAACTTTATTTGGTCTAGCATGGGACACATCTAAATCTATACCCTTATATAGTGTGTAAATAACTTTGAAAGTTGGTCGTTGGATGAAGCCAATCCGACGGTACAGAGATGGCAAAATCAGAGCACTACTGGCCGTTGGATATCATCTACATTCCACCAGATTCTGCCACATGTACAATCTAGAAGACTCCATGGTTGAACTTAAGCATAATGCACAAACCTCAAAACACAAGCACTTCTCCTTTGTTCTCTAGAATCTTCCATATCTTAATTGCCCAAACTTTTTTTCTAAATGAATTGCACTTTTCTTACTTTATGCTTTACAATGCACAATTCCATGAATCTTAAAATAGATTTTTTTTATAAAACTAATTGATTTTGGATGAGATGATCTATAAGAATTGAACAAACATCTACATCATGCATATATGACTCAAAGCTTACATGCTATAGTGTGGTATTTATTCATAATTTGGTTACCAAATCTCATGCGTGCAATGCACGTGTACCTTACTAGTATCAATAGGAAACCATCATGGTCAAACCCTTCTCATTGTTGGGTCAAAGGGATAGATTGTGTGGCCCCCCTAATTGTCGGTAAAGGATAGTATATATACCCCGGGAGCCCACAGATATGTGTCACGTCTATAAGCCACACAAGGGAGACATGCTCGAGAAGAACACCTTGCCCCCTATACCCTACAGGCAACCTGAAAAAGGTTTACATAATTGCCATGATAGGTTAAGTCAATCATTTTTAATTTTTTAGAGGAAAAAATTAACCCATAAAAACATAGTAGGTTTATATAATCGCCATGACAGGTCATGTCAATCATTCTTTAAATTTTTAGAGCAAAAAATAACCAATAAAAACATAGTCTACAAATTAGCAAAACGAGGATCCCAAGGTTTATATAATTGCCATGATAGGTCACTATAGAGATATAATATATCTCTATAATGACTGTGTCATGGCATTTATGTAAAGCTTGAGATATGCAACTTCCCACCATGTCACCCATCCTTGGACTAGTCTAGCCCGAGCACACTTAACTTCTGCGTTCTATTCGACTAGGCTAGCGGATGGGAAGCCGGCCCTTGCTGATATATTGCCTCCTTGCCATTAAGGCATTTCAGCTGGTCACCCTATGGGACCTACTCCCTCCCATCACACACATTTGTGATTTTAGGAACTGTGTGGGATATTTACATGGCCGGTGTGTCACCGCTAGCCTTCAATGAGCACTGACACTGGTAGCGGGAAAACGATGGGAGAAGAGGTGGGAAACCGATGAGAGGAGTGGCGAGAAATGGTAGCCTGTTTAGAAAACCTAGCAGAGAAGGAAGTGTGAGCTAGGACGACGCATGCGCACAGTGCTTACCCATGTACTACATGTGCTGTCGAAAGGGCTCAGGGTTGCCGTTCGATCTGGGAGCATCTAACGGTGCACACGTACGATCCGTGGGGTTTGGGTTCTGGCTCAGATCGCGCGCGGAGTAGGAGGGAGGGGGGCATCGCCATGGTTTGGTACGCACACGGCTTTCGTGAGTGAACCGTGTGCTATTTGAAAACATTTCGTGAGAAGAATTTCGGTTTTTAAATCACCGTAAATCCAAAACTAACCCGAAAATCGTGAAATCTGGCATCGTGTCATGACATGGCACATATATGTCGAGGAATTTTTTTCATCCATTTTGGAGCAAGTTTTATTACAAGCCTCTTACAAACCGGAGCTTCTCTCAAAGAAGCCTAGTGGTCCCGATAGGGAAATGTGTCCCCCTTGTGGGCAAAACGTAATCACTGACTCTTTTCGCCTTTTATTTTCCTCTACGGGCAACATGGAACAATAGGATATTCGTGCTGAAATTTAAACTTATTTAGGGTTCGTTTGGCCTTTTTATACACTAATTGAGTTTCCTAGGCATTTAATGTCCATAATTCAAATATGAACTTCAAATACATGCTCCAGTTCACCAAAATGGCTAGAAAAATTATGCATGTGTCCTTGGGTGCATGTTTAGGTCCCATGCCAGGAATGGGAACAAATTACAACCGTACTGGTGTCCTGGCTCGTCCTCAAACATTTCAAATCTCGGTTTTTCAATCCCAGCAAATCCAAAACTCACCAGGAAGTCATGAAAGGTTGCATGGTGTCACGTCATGGCACATATATGTCATGGTAAAAACATTGCCAATTTGCGCCAAGATTTATTAAAAACCTCTTACAAACTGGAGCCTGTCGCAAGAACCCTTGTGGTTTCGATAGGGAAACGTGTCCCCTTGTGGGCCAAACGATAATCGCTCCCTCTTCTAGCCTCGTATTTTCTTCTACACGCGACATGGAACAACGGGAGATTCACGCTGAACTTTGAAATTATTCAGGGCTCGTTTGACCTTTTTTATTCATTAATTCAGTTCTCTAGGCATTTAATGTCCATAATTCAAATCTGAACTAGAAATACATGGTCTAGTGCACCAAAATGGCTAGAGAAACATACATGTTTCCTTGGGGTGCATGTTTAGGTCCCATGGAGCGAATGGGAACGAATTCAACCGTCTCGCCATCCTGGCTTAGCCACAAACATTGCGAATCTCGGATTTTAAATCTCTGTAAATCCAAAACTCACCAGAAAATCATGAAACTTGGCATGGTGTCACTACATGGTACATATAATTGTCTAATTTGGGTGAAGCTAGATTACAAGCCTCTTACAAACCGGAGCCTGTCGCAACCCTCGTGGTTCCGGTAGGAAAACATGCCCCTCTTGTGGGCGAAACGATTATCGCTGCCTCTTCTTGCCTTGAACTTTGTTTTCTACACGCAACATAGAATAACGAGTGTCGGGCTGAAATTTGAAACTGTTCAGTGTTCATTTGGCCATTGTATATATTACTAATTACTAAGTTTTCTACGCATTTAATGTAGTCAATAATTCAAGTTTGAACTACAAGCACATGCTCCAGTGAAGCAAAATAGGTGGGAAATCGTACATGTGTCATTGGGTGCATGTTTAGGTCTCATTTAAGGAATGTGAATGAATTACAAACTTGGCGTCGTCCGGAAACATTGAGATTCTCGGTTTTTAAATCCCAGTAAATCAAAAACTCACCCAAAAAACATGAAACTTGGCATGGTTTCATGACATGGCACATATATGTCATGGTAAAAAAATCATCCAGATTGAGAAGAGGCGCACACATTAGTAGCCAACGAAGTCCTTTTTGAAACAAAAAGCTAACACGTTAATATCGCAAACGGTTCTATTATATTAACTGTGTCGAAATTTAACCATACTTGGTGGCGTGTGTGCAGCTATTTGATTAGACGGGACGAGCGCCAGAAGTCCGCCATGCAGGCTCAACGGGACGCGTGCGAGCAGCAAGGCCGCCCATGCTCACCGGGAAGCGAGCTCTTTGACCTCCATGCACCAGCCGCCGCCCGCCTCACTCACAACTTCTCCATTAATGGGTTAACTAAAGAACCTGGACGGAGGGTCATTGCTTGTGATCCCATGGCAGCATTAGCTTTGTTTGTGTTTTCAACTCGTATTCCGCCCTAATTTAAATTGCCACATAGGGCAACAATAATACGACCACAAATAAAATGGCAACGGATAATACGACAACAAATTTACAATGGCGCAGATAATAGTTGTCTTACATATTCCAGATAATTTAAAATGCCACATGCGGCAAAGCCCGAAGACACGGGGGCAAGAGAAGAACGATCTGGGTCGCTACTGTCTCTACTTGTCGATGGATCGCCAGGCGTCGACATCCTCCAGCTCCTTCTTCAATTCCTCATGACTTTGCTTGAAAGCAGCCACGGATTCCTCCACCTCCTGCTCGCGCTCGATCCGCAGCTTCCTCAAGTCACCCATATGTTCCTCGACGACCGCTCTCAGCGTCATCCCCGAGGCACTGCTTTGCTTATGCAGCATTTTCCAGCCGGCAGCCTCCTCCTCCTTCTCGGCGAGCGCCTTGAGGAGCTTCGCATTGTCACCCATGAGTTGCTCGACGAGGCCGGTCGCCTTGTCAACCGAGGCATCACTGATCTTGAGCAGCTTCATCAAGCCATTGACCAACTCCTACTGCGTAGTGACACCAGCGAGAATGTCATCGTCGCCGGTGAAGGACTTCAAGAACGCCGGCTCGTCGCAATGGCAGACACCGCGAATGTGCTTCTGAGAGCCCTCTCGTGCCCGTGAGAGCCCGTTCGAGGGCTCCGCGGCGCGCCGGGACATCTCTGCTGCGGCTGCGGCTTCGCGGCGGGAACACTCTAGTGCTTATGCGGCCTTGGTCTTTGCTGCCTGGTTATATGTCCACCATAAACTCCTCCTAGCGGTCATGACGGGACGACTTGACTGGAAAGACCAGTTTTGTGGGTGATGAGGAGAGGAACAGTGAAGTAATTTTCGAGTGGGTAGTTTTTATAGCTCGGTGCTAAGTGTGAACACATATTAGTTTGATAGGTGTGAACAGATTTGTAATTACTTGTTGCGTTGTAATCTGCAATGTGACGAGAAACAAGGTCAAAATTTATTGATGGCAGAAGGTTGACCACGTGGTTGCTTGCCGTTGAAGCGGCCGCGGCGCGCTCTGCTCATGTTCGTCCGCGCGTTTTTCTCGCCATTGAGGCGGCCGTGGTGCACTCCGCTCTGGCGTCCCTGCGTGCGCTCTGCTCGTCGTTGAGGCAAATTTACAATGGCAACAGTTAATAATTCTTTATAATTGTCTTACATATTCAGGATAATTTAAAATGCCACAGGTGGCAAGGCCCAGAACACTCACGACCTACATATGCATACAATTATAATAAATATAAGGTAAAAGGCAGAGCTGGCGGCCTTCCGACGATGGTCTTCTCGGACTCCATGATCAGCACAGCACCCTTGCGGCCGTTCACTCCAAGTGTCCCGACCCGCCTCCGCCTATGGAGCTGCTGGCGCTAGGAGGCTCTTGGGGCTGCTGGGCCTCTTCCAGAAGAGCCTGACAGTGTGCAATCGCGCGCATGACAACTCCATGGAACCGCTCCATTTCCATGTCCCTGGCCTGGTAGCAAATTCTGTCCATCACCTACATCCTGAAGATATCACGTTGGCGATGTTCTACTTCGTCGGGGACATCAACTCCGCCAAGGATGCGCTCGAGCCTGGCCACCACATCATTGGGATCGAGGTTGACACGGCCGCCCTAGGCAATGATGAAGCCGCAGGCTGCCTGTGTCTTGACTGAATGGCAGAGGTCCTCTGCCCATCCCTTGTGGGGCATCAGGCGCTCAATGAGCACTGGTGACGGCTGCTCTTCAGGTTGGTCGTCAATCATGCCGCCGAGTAGCTCTGGATCTTTTGCATGGTGGATGGCAAACTGCTCATCACACCTCCTCTACAATATGTCGATTGTGCTCCCAAGGACTGTCACGCCGATATCGCTGCTGATGGGCCATGGTGCCTACACCGGCCGATGAAGCTCTTGCTCCCCGACCTGCTCCGGCTCGTTCGCCTCGTCGAAGATGTAATGCGGGTAGGCGTCGACGTCGAAGCTTTGGTCACTGCCTGGTATGCTTGGAATAACTAATGGTAGACAGGTGAGGACTTGATCTACGCAGAGTGTTGCGGCGGCGTGTTGCCGCCTGGGTTATATGCAGCAAGCCATTAGCTGGTGGCAGGAAACCAATGAGGGAAGAGGCGTGGATTTTATAATTCACCCATGTGGAGCGAGGGAAGCATTCACTGGAGCACGAGAAGACTAAGTGGAGCACACACACAACCCGAATACCATATCCAGTGCCACATGTTATTTATCACACAAGTGTTAACATAAGGAAACGTATGTGTAACTTACTAATCATCGCACACGAGTACTCGCAGACGCGTCGTGTGCGATACTCCTTGCCACCGCAAGCAACTAGTTTGCATTTTTCAATGTTTTTTGTATACACAGAGTCGCACATGAACTAACTATATAAACCGTCTGTGTTGTAATTTCTCATAGCAAATAGTTCATCCGAGTCAGCTGTTTGCCATGTATCACACACATCTTGTTAAGTTGAACCATTTCTGTTGTGTTCGCTAATCAAAAACAGTTTGTCCGAGTGAACCGCATGCCCTATATCACACACATCTTGATCGAGCTAACCGTTTCTGTTGCACTCCCTAATAGTAAAGAGATCATCGGAGCAAACTGTATGTCGTATATCGCACACACATTGATATGGCTGCCCGTTTCTGTTGTTCTGCCTCATGGCAAACAGTTCGAACGGGTTAACCATGTGCCCCGAATCGCACACACAACTGAAAACTGAACCGTGTTTGATGGCTCTGTCATCACAAACGTTTTGCACCTTTTTGATGGTTTTTTACATCCCCGTTTGTGATTAATGCATCACACACAGTTTCGTCAAAGGGTCTCTAATCGTAGTGTCGCGTTAGCAGCATCCTGCAGTAGTGGAGCCCTGAAGTGCAAGGAGGACTTCCTCCAAGGAGGCCCCTACACATGTTACATCAAAACAATTTTCACAATTTGATTCATAATTATGGATTCAAGAATACTCCTCGTGTGCACATTGATACGTCTCCAACGTATCTATAATTTTTTATTGTTCCATGCTGTTATATTATCATTCTTGGATGCTTTACAATCATTTTATAGCAATTTTATATCATATTCTAGGACTAACCAATTGACATAGTGCCAGTGCCAGTTGATGTTTTCTGCTTGTTTTTCTTACATCACAGGAAATCAATACCAAACGGAGTCCAAACGCAGCGGAACTTTTTGTGGATTTTTTCTGGACCAGAAGACACCTGATGGGCCAATAAAGTACTTGAGGAGTGCTCCGAGGGGAGCACAACCCACCAACGCGCGCCTGGGGGCCCAGGCGCACCCAGGTGCGTTGCGCCCACCTTGGTGGCCTCCCGCACCACCTCTTTGCTCTATAAATACCCCAATATTATAGAAACCCTAGGAGAGTCGACGAAAATCAATTCCAGTTGCCGCAAGTTCCAGAACCACCAGATCCAATCTAGACACCATCACGGACGGGTTCATCATCCTCATTGCTGCCTCTCCGATGATTCGTGAGTAGTTCATCGTAGACCTGCGGGTCCGTAATTAGTAGCTAGATGGCTTCCTCTCTCTCATTTGATTCTCAATACAATGAACTCTTGGAGATCTATTTGATGTACTCTTTTCGCGGTGTGTTTGTTGGGATCCGATGAACTTTCAGTTTATGATCAGATCTATGTTTTCATCCATGAAAGTTATCTGAGCCTTTTGAAAGGATCGAGAAGAGGTGTCTAGAGGGGGGTGATTAGACCCTTAACAAAGAAAAATATTAGTTTTTAAGTTCTTCAAGTTAAGGTGGAGTTTTAGCATAAGTTTAAACATTCACAATACATTTCAAGCAAGCATGGCAAAAGTTTATGAGCAGCGCAAAGTAAAGCATGCAAGTTGTAAGAAAGTAAAGGGATGGGATTGGAGTGTGCAAACGCAATTGGAGACACGGAGATTTTTGGCGTGGTTCCGATAGGTGGTGCTATCATACATCCATGTTGGTGGAGACTTCAATCCATGAAGGGTAACGGTTGCGCGAGTCCACGGAGGGCTCCACCCATGAAGGGTCCACGAAGAAGCAACCTTGTCTATCCCACCATGGCCATCACCCATGAAGAACTTGCCTTACTAGGGTAGATCTTCACGAAGTAGGCGATCTCCTTGCCGTACAAACTCCTTGGTTCAACTCCACAATCTTGACGGAGGCTCCCAAGTGACACCTAACCAATCTAGGAGACACCACTCACCAAAAGGTAATAGATGGTGTGTTGATGATGAACTCCTTGCTCTTGTGCTTCAAATGATAGTCTCCCCAACACTCAACTCTCTCTCACTGATTTGGATATGGTGGGAAGATGATTTGAGTGGAAATCAACTTGGGGAAGGCTAGAGATCAAGATTCTTGTGGTTGGATTGGAATATCACTACAAAATAAAGACACATCCGTGACATTTTGGGGTGAACGAAAAAAAATTATTTCATGCTTATGACACTTCTATTACGATAATTGTGACAAAACCCGGTATCATCATAGATGTGGTGGGCTCCTACTTCTATGACAAAAAGTCATGATAGAAAATGAGCTTTTTGTCCTGGGCGGGCCGGAGGCACAGCTGCATGACATTCTTTGGGCCGTCCATGACGGAAAAAAACCATGGTAGAAGCAAGGGCGAGGAAAATATCGGGGAGTTCCTGGTTACGGTGGGTGGTCGGGGGTCGAGCAATGTGTGTTTCTCTCGTACACATACGCGTGTGTGCGAGGCGTTGTGCTCTAACTGAACCCGAGCGAGGCATTGGGCTCTAACTGAACCCGAGCGATTACACTAGCTACGTTACTGAACCCGAGCGATCGAACCCTTGTGGTTAACTGAACCCGAGTGATACCTTCGCTACTGCTGCTAACTGAAGTTGATCGATGCTGACTCTTGATGAACAGTGAGCGTTGTTGGGGGGTTTGGATGAACAATTCCTGGTGGGGGGTTGGATGAACATGACACCATGGTAGTAGATGCCGTTGCCGCTGGATGAACTGGACCCCGATCGAGCCGGTTGGGGGTGGATGAACAGGACCCCATGGAGGGCTGGATGAATAGGACCCCGTGGAGGGCTGGTTGAACAGTAGCCGGTGGAGGGCTGGATGAACAGTAGAACGTGGAGGGGTGGTTGAACAGGACCCCGTGCAGAGGGCTGGTTGAATAGTAGCCGGTTGAGGAGCGGTGGAGGCTGGATGAACAGGAGCCCGTGCATGAATAGTCGCATGTGGAGGCTTGAGGAGGTCGACAGTGGATGAATAGTAGCCTAGGGAGGCAGTCTACGGTGGAGATGAACTGTATCCCGTGGAGTCCCGTTTTGTGGCATGCCACCCCCCTCCAGATGAACAGGACCCCCGTTTCGACCGTAGTGGTCCAACACAAGTCCGTTTCCTCCGTTTTGCGGTATGCGACACCCTTCCCGATCAACAGGACCCGTTTTGGCCGTAGGAGGTCAAAGAGAAGTCTGTTTCCTCCGTTTTGCGGTACACAAGACCCCTCTCGATGAACAGGAACCCGTTTCGACTGTGGCCGGTCGAACACAAGGCCGTTTCCTCCGTTCAGCGATACGGCAGGCCTCGTTTCGATCTGCTGTTCCGTCCAAGCCGGTTGGCTCCCGATGAACACCATGACGACGCAGTTTCTCCATTCCGACCCAGCCATGTACACGAGCCTTGGCCGTACGTATGCGCGAGTAGGCGTTCGAGACCCCGCCCATATGTACGTACGTGGCCGTATTTACTTTCTTGCACCCTGGCTGTACGTATGTGTACATGCTACGTGCGCACCTCTACTACGACACGTGCGCGCCTCTACTACGACACGTGCCCTTCCTTACATGGCCAGGTTCATCGTTGCAGCCTGTAGACAAACTGATCGACCAGTATGTACATACACGTTCGCGACCAGAATGACAACGCTACGTACGCTTCGACCAGGTGGGTCCCGACTGTCGGGCACTTCCTTCCTTGCGAAGATGTAGCTGGTGGGTCCCAACAGTCAGGGGGAAACGTTTTTTCATGAAATACGGTGTCCCGTCTGGTGGGTCCCTGCTGTCAGGTGGAGGAATCATTATTTTCCGCGTAATAAGGAGGCACTTCCTTGCTGCGGCCGTGGACCCAGCTGTCAGCCTCTCCACGTACAGTACTCTTCCGATAGAAGTCGTTCCTTGACCATGTTGACCACGCCGTGCAGAGAGCACCAGGGCGGTGGACGACGGTGAGGCCTAGGAAGGGTACCACGCGGAGCCGGGGAAGACGCGGCAGTGGATTCCCACATGGAGAGGAGTACGATGGTTCACTAGTTTGGCTGCGGTGTGAGGCTGCCGTTGCTGCAGAATAACAGGGGGTGTGGGTGAGTAGAGGGATGGCCTGGCCAGCAGTGGGAGCAGTAGGGGGGGTGAGGCCTCCGCGGCATCACAGCCGGCCATGGGAGGCTGGAGCACGCGCCACGACCGGCGCTAGTTTGGGCGGCTGGAGCAAGAAGACCAGAGGTTGAAGAAGCACTACGGCCGTTGGATGGACATCATACGGTCACTAGAGCTAGAATCGTTCATATTGACTAAGTTGACAAAGCCCTCCGTCCCTGTGAACTTGATAGGCCCACAAGTCAGCTTCCCACTATGCTGGGTCCAAGCTAGCAGGGGGTATTCATTTTTTTGTGCGTAATAAGGAGGCACTTCCTTGCATGCGAAGATATAGCTGGTGGGTCCGACCTGTCAGCTGGGGGAACGTTTTTTTTCACGAAATACAGAGGCCCTTCCGGTGGGTCCCAGCTGTCAGGTGGAGGAATCATTATTTTGTGCGTAATAACGAGGCATTTCCTTGTGTGTGGTCGTGGACCCAGCTGTCAGCCTCTGCACGTGCAGTCTACTTCTGATGGATGTCGTTCATTGACCATGTGGACCACTCCGCGCCGAGCGCATCCAAGGTGGTGGACGACGACGAGGCCCCCGACAGGAACGAGCCGGAGATGGGAAGACGCGGGAGTGGAGTCGCAAATGGAGAGGTGTGCGAGGGTTAACTGGTTCTAGTGTGGTGTGGTTCGGCAGTCGGTGGATAAGAACAGGAGGTGTGGAGGGTGGAGGGATGGCCTGGCCGGTGGTGGGGTAGCGCTTCACAGCGAAGCGTGCTAAGTAGAGCTGCTAGCAGCAGGAGGTGGGAGTAGGTGGTCCCGGTGGCGTTGGAGGAAGAAGACGAGAGATTGAAGATGGATGCCGGTCGTTAGGTGTACATCCAATGGCTAACGATGTCAGAATCATTTGTTGACTAAGTTGACAGCGACTTGCGTTGGCTTCGACCTATTGGCCCACATTTCAGCCTCCAAAAATGTGGCACGTATTCAAACCATTTTTTCAGAATTTCAAGTCAATTTGATATTTTTTTAGAATTATTACAGTCCATTTGCTGGGTTGGGTGAACAAATAATGTAGCGTCCATGCGGCCATTTATTTTTTCCTAAAAAATTACAGGCCATCTACACTTTCTCGAAATACACGATTTTGGTGGGCTGATTCTAATTATAATGTTGGATTGGGCACAACAATGTTATCAACAAATAAACAGGGGCTGAGCATTTTCTTATAAATATATTTAAATAATAAGTGATTTATTATTACATTTGTCCTTAAATCTTACCAAGCTTTTGTACACAATCACTAGGATTTTCGTTGCCAAAAAAATCCAGGATTTTATTGTTAAGAAATTATTTTTATAAGTTAATAAGATGTGGGATATTGTTTTCTTACAAATGTAAGTATCTGTTAAATATATGATGACAATAAAAATAATATATAATAACATATAAAATAATTTAAATATATATAATATAGTTAGAAGGGAAACATAAGTTGGACCAGGCGTTCCTATTCTTATATAGAAAAAAAATAGACCTCTGCGTTTTATTAAAAAAACATAAATTGGGCTGCCGATGTTTCAGGAAAAATATAACCTCGGATGGGAGGTCCATAGGCTGGTCGATACATGACGGCCCTCAAGAAAATACAAACCGACATGTCATGGGCTGCGCATGTTAAAAAAGAAAGCCTAGACGGGGCAGCCCAAAACCCAGCTGATACTTGCTGCCCCAGTGATAAAAAATGATACCTGCCAGCTCCCCGGTTTCGTTGTGAATTTATCTCCTTTAGTAACTACGTTGAAGCACATAAAAAATGTAACTATGTTGACAAACCCATGGGCCCCAACGTTAGTATAGCATTAGGAGGAAGTATTTTTTCAATGAGGCACTTGCTTGCGTACGGCCATAGACCTGGTGGTCCCGACTGTCCGCCTCTCCACGTACAGTCCTCTCCAGATTCCTCTCGTTTGTTCAGCATGCTCACAACGGCAGATAGAGGATCTGCGACGAGTGCACAAAGGCGCAGGAGGAGATCGGACCACCTGAGGCAGTGCCTTATTTGTAACGAAAATACTGAACTAGCCCAGTGGCCAAGTGACACTACCCGACAGCTGTTCTGCCCGGGTTCGATTCCACCTGATGCAGGGAAAATATCTCCAAATTATTTGCCTCTGCCATTATTGACATGTGGGTCCCCATTGTCATCTACGCACACCACGTCCAACACTTGCCAAAACTTCGCCCCTCGTTTTCTCTGTTTTTCGCACACTGGACATTGTGTGGGGATTTTCAAAATAGCATATCTTTTTTACTGTGCATCATATGAAGATGTGCTATGCATGACTGTTGATCAACATGATGTTAACTGGCTGGTAGTTCCATTTTCGACCATGAATAAAACTTCCAACATGATGTAATCCCTGTTTGAAAAGGCCATGTTAATATAAATGCTCTGCCTCTGAAAGTTTCAGTTTCTTATCTGAAACTGAAACCTGCAGTTTCTTCTCTGAGAATCACATTGTCTGCACTTTTATACTCCTATGAAACTACATTTTTGAAGTGCTAAAAATAGATCTCTAGAGTTCATAAAATACTTCATATGCTCAATACTGCAAATCTGAAATTCAAAACACATTCATATCTGAAAGTACTCTCAAAATACACAACACAAAACACAATTCACAACCTTTAAATACTGACAACCCTAAGCTCCTCCTGATAATCCACAACCTGCCCAACTATTGGGCTGGGGTGGCAGTCCCCTCCTACTCCTCGGTGGTAGACAGCCGCCCCGTGAGATGATGTGAACGGCAAGGGAGAGGATGGCGGGGAAGCATCGTCGGGCCAACTGCTTTTCTCCTCTTGCAGTTGGGTTCGATCGACGAAGACTCCACCGGCTCGCTCTGGCACGACCCCTCACAAACGGCACACTGTAGATGCTCGATCCTTCAATCTCTGGTGGATGCTCCATCTGGGATCGATACTCCCACCATCACTAACTCACGATCGGATTCGGTGAATCTCTTTGCTCCATGGCCCAGAGGAGCAGCTCTATGTACTCCCGCACGACTCCCTTCGGGAGTATCGCCGCCTTTTCGCTCTGTTGTAGATATTTGGCCATGGATGTCTAAGTCGCCGCTAGTTGGTCCTTGTTGTCAAACCAAGACTGTATCTCCAACATCCTAGCTAGCTTCACAGGGTCACCGTCGGCGATCCTCATGTATCGGTTGTACTCCTCCATCGATCTACTTCTCCACAGCACCTTCACTCGCCGGCGGTGGTTTTAGAATGCAACAGGAGAGGAGCAGCGCTGGTTTTGGATTAGAATGGGAGAGGAGCGACGCTGATTTTGGATTTGAACAGGAGAGGAGGGCGGTGGTTTTGATATGGAAGAGGAGAGGAGCGGTGCTGGATTTTGATTGGAACATGAGAGGAGCAGCGCTGGTTTCAGAGGAGAGGAGCGGCGCTGGTCTTGGAAGTATTTTTTTCCATATTTTGGGTCAAAGTTTGACCACTTACTGTATTCGACAAGCAAAATGTGAATGCATGTCACAAAAAATTGTATCGTTTGGTTCGTATCTGAATGTACTTTCAAATTATATTATTTTTGCAACGTAAAACATTGTGAAAATCATGGTCAATTATGACCCAGAATAAAAGGGAGACTAGTTAATGTGGGGTCGCTTGCTTAGTTGAAGGGTAAATTGATTTTGATTTTGATCCAGTCACTGCGCGCCGGCCCTCCCCGCCGTTCTCCATGGTTCCCTTGACGCTCGCCTCATTTCAACGGCGGCGGTAGGGTTTAAGGTAAGCTTCGCACTAACCTAATCTTCCATCTGCTCATGCTTACAATCAGTGTGACAGCTAATGAAAATCATGCTTACAATGAGTCTCCGAGTACTACGCCAATCACCCTAAAATAGCTCTGGACCTTTGGGTCAAACTTGTGACACTGTGTACAAATAAAGAAAAATAGATTGGTGCTTCTTTCAGAAAAGAGTACTCCCCGGAAAACTGCCAATATAACCTACTAGTATTTGGTTAGAGGATTTGCTGCCGAGAAAGATCCGTCCACAGAGAGTGCCACACATCCCACTGCTGGTGGTGGATGCCAATGCGTGCATGGAGCATGGTTGGTGTCGGTAATTTTTACTTGGCACACCTCGCACTCTGCATATATGCCGGTTCCATCCATACATTTGTGCAGTTCCACCAAAATACAGCTGAATAACCCTGTTTACACAGATAATGAAAAAGTGTGATTACCTTATAGTGGCACTAGTTGATGAAACATACACTAATAAATAGAAGAAAATATTATGATAGTATCATAGTATGCCATGCTGTGAGGGCGAGGTGGGTGCTGCGACGCCTCATACGGTAGGCCTCATACTGGAAATAGACACTACAGGAATCAGCTATTTTGCCGTCTGCCACGGCGGACGGCAAAGGCATGAACGGCGGACGGCAAAGGCCTTTGCCGTCAGCCGCGGACGACAAAAGGCTCCGGCAAAGTAGGCTACGGTAAACAGCTACTTTGCCGTTTGCTTCCTGGCGGCTGACGGCAAAGGCCCTTTGCCGTCTGCCGCAGACGGCAAAGAGAGCGAACGGCAATAATTGTGCTCTCAGTCCGTTAAGTGGCTAACGGCAGGCCTTTGCCGTCCGTCGCAGACGGCAAACTTTCTAGTGCCTTTGCCGTCTGCCAGCGGACGGCAAACTTTCTAGTGTCTTTGTCGTCCGCCGTATGATGTCATCTACACGTCACTACATGGCAGGCCTTTGCCGTCCGCCGCTGACGGCAAACTCGTTTACTCTTTGCCGTCTGCCACTGTAGGCAAACTGACCAAATGGGTCAGCTCCCAGGAAGCACAGCTGGATGCCACGTGTCTTCTTTGCCGTCCGCGGCAGACGGCAAAGAGCCCGTTGCCGTCGGAGGCAGACGGCAAAGAGCCTGCATATTGGCTCTTTTTTCTATTTTTTATTAAATCCAACAATTTTCACAGCAAATATATATGACATATATAGAAATATTTCACAGGCATTCATATCACAAAATTCCATCCATAAACAAATTTCCTTCATACATAAACAAAGTTCCATCCATAAACAAAGTTCCTTCATACATAAAAAAAGTTACTTCATACATAAAAAAAGTTCCATTCATATCACAAAGAGCCTTCATACATAAACAAAGTTCCATACATACATAAACAAGAAGACTAGAACAAGAAGAGTAGCTTCCATGAAGTGAATGAAATCTGCAAAATCGCAAAATAAGAAAGTTAGAAATAGGTGACTAGAACAAGAAGAGTAGAACAAGAAGAAGACTAGAACAAGAAGAGTAGAACAAGAAGAAGACTAGAACAAGAAGAGTATGTCATTTATGAGCTAACTTACGTGAAATGGATCATATATGAGCTAACTAAGTTGAAATGGGTCGTTTATGAGCTAGCTATGGTGAAATGGATCATTTATGAGCTAACTTAGTTGAAATGGGTCGTTTATGAGCTAACTAAGGTCAAATGGATCGTTTTTGAGGTAACTAAGGTGAAATGGATCGTTTCTTAGCTAACTTAGGTGAAATGGATCATTTATGAGCTAACTTAGTTGAAATGGATCGTTTTCAGCTAACTTAGGTGAAATGGATCATTTATGAGCTAATTTAGTTGAAATGGATCTTTGTGAGCTAACTTAGGTGAAATGGATCATTTAAGAGCTAATTTAGGTGAAATGGATCGTTTTTTAGCTAACTTGGTGAAATGGATCGTTTATGAGCTAAATTAGTTGAAATGGATCGTTTATGAGATAACCTAGGTAAGATGGGTCATTTTGGAGTTAACCTAGGTGAAATGGGTCATTTTAAAGCTAACGTAGGTAAAATGGATCATTTAGGAGCTAATCTAGGTAAAATGGGTCATTTTTGAGCTAACTTGGATGAACTGGATCATTTATAAGCTAACCTAGGTAAAATGGGTCATTTTATAGCTAACTTAGGTAAAATGGATCGTCTATGAGCTAACTAAGCTAATTATGCAATTTTTTACATAAGTAAGCTAAGTACAGATCATTTTAGAGCTAACTTAGGTAAAATGGATGGTTTTGGAGGTCAGTAAGCTTATTAAGTCATTTTGGAGGAGAAGAAGCTAAGTCTAGGTCATTATGGTAAGCATTGGAGGAAATAATGCTAAGTCTAGGTCTTTATGCATGTGTTAAGCAAAACACTAGATAAACTTACCAAGATCCAGGAGGTGTAGGAGCGGGCTGGCTCGTGTCGGTAGCTGGAGAAGGATCGTGCGATGCTTGTCTGGAGTTACGCTGCACCAAAGATCATTTCCAATGTCTTGTTAGCATGATGACACTCAAATGTTAAGACTAGCAAGTAATGTCCATTCAAATAAAACTCACCGTGGTCCTAGGAGCAATCACTGGCATCGGCGGAGCGGTCTGACCTGTCTTCTCGCACACAGACTGCACATTTGGTTTTGATGACTTAGTCATACTAGTTAGTAATGAGACAAACACTACATGAATGTTTTGGCTAATCTGCAGAAGAAACTTACCACAAGGAGCTCGTACATGGCTCTTGCCTGCATGTCATTCCGTGCCCTCTCCTCCTCCATCATCTTTGTCGTCCTCTCCTCCAACTCCCGCTGCCTCTCCGCCGCCTCCGCCAGAAGTTTCTCCATTCTATCTCTCTCACTCTGTATAGCAGCCTGCAACACCACTCACATGACCATTTGTAATCATTGATGGAAGCGCACACAATGTAATGGAGAAAGATAACTGAGTACGTATCACTAACCTTGATGGCGAGTTGCACTGGCCGTTCACGAGGCCTTATCTCAGGAGCGGAGCTCGACTGGCGCGCCTTGATCTCCGGGAGAGTGCTAGGACAATGGATAAGTCCATCTCCAATGGCTATGGAGCCATGGGACCTCCCGCCACCAGATATCATCACCAGCTCTGGATCAATGGGACCCTGGCTCGGGTTAAAGTCCTCCCCTTTCCTCGCCTTCCCCTCATCTCTATATCTCACGAGCTTGTTGTGGGAGGAGAT